>NW_026290781.1:1052500-1070000 GCF_023373465.1 Oncorhynchus keta | reverse complement strand
CATTCCTACCACATGAGAAACCAAGGACCACATTCTACCACATGAGAAACCAAGGACCACGTTCTACCACATGAGAAACCAAACTGACCACCCTTGGAGACTACCTATCAGTCAGAAACAAACTGGACCACATATCTACCACATGAGAAACCAACTGGACCACATTCTACCACATGAGAAACCAACTGGACCACGTATCTACCACATGAGAAACCAATGACCACATTCTACCACATTCTAACACTGGAGAAACCAATGACCACATCCTACCACCTGGGGGCAGTGTAGTTCATGTGTTAATGACCTTGACCAGAGAACAAGACTGGAGAATAAACTGGAACATGTCGGAGTGTCTCAATCACTCTAACAAACTGGGTCGACCTTTGTTTCTTCTCACTTGGGTCAGTCACAGTGGTCAGGTATTCTGCCACTGTGTACTCTCTGTTTAGGGGCCATCCTCACACTGGTCAGGTATTCTGCCACTGCGTCCTCTCTGTTTGGAGAACAAACTGGGTCAGATCCCTTGGAGTGGTCAGGTATTCTGCCACTGTGGTACCTCTGTTTCAGTCACTGGAGTCAACTGGATGGTCAGGTATTCTGCCACTGCGTCCTCTCTGTTTAGGGCCTAGTCACAGTGGTCAGGTATTCTGCCACTGTGTACTCTCTGTTTAGGGACAAATATCATTCTAGTTTGCTAATTTTCTTGTTGTTAATTCTTTCCAATGTGTCAAGTAATGATATTTTTGTTTTCTCATCATTTGGTTGGGACTAATTGTGCTGCTATCCTGGGGCTCTGTGGGTGTGTTTGTGTTTGAAATAGAACAGAGCCCCGAGACCAGCTTGCTGAGGGACTCTTCTCCAGGTTAATCTCTCTGTAGGTGATGACTCTTCTCCAGGTTCATCTCTCTGCAGGTGATGACTCTTCTCCAGGTTCATCTCTCTGTAGGTGATGACTCTTCTCCAGGTTCATCTCTCTGTAGGTGATGACTCTTCTCCAGGTTCATCTCTCTGTAGGTGATGACTCTTCTCCAGGTTCATCTCTCTGTAGGTGATGACTCTTCTCCAGGTTCATCTCTCTGTAGGTGATGACTCTTCTCCAGGTTCATCTCTCTGTAGGTGATGACTCTTCTCCAGGTTCATCTCTCTGTAGGTGATGACTCTTCTCCAGGTTCATCTCTCTGTAGGTGATGACTCTTCTCCAGGTTCATCTCTCTGTAGGTGATGACTCTTCTCCAGGTTCATCTCTGCAGGTGATGACTCTTCTCCAGGTTCATCTCTCTGTAGGTGATGACTCTTCTCCAGGTTCATCTCTCTGTAGGTGATGACTCTTCTCCAGGTTCATCTCTCTGTAGGTGATGACTCTTCTCCAGGTTCATCTCTCTGTAGGTGATGACTCTTCTCCAGGTTCATCTCTCTGTAGGTGATGACTCTTCTCCAGGTTCATCTCTCTGTAGGTGATGACTCTTCTCCAGGTTCATCTCTCTGTAGGTGATGACTCTTCTCCAGGTTCATCTCTCTGTAGGTGATGACTCTTCTCCAGGTTCATCTCTCTGTAGGTGATGACTCTTCTCCAGGTTCATCTCTCTGTAGGTGATGACTCTTCTCCAGGTTCATCTCTCTGTAGGTGATGACTCTTCTCCAGGTTCATCTCTCTGTAGGTGATGGCTCTTCTCCAGGTTCATCTCTCTGTAGGTGATGACTCTGTCCAGGTGATCTCTCTGTAGGTGATGGCTCTTCTCCAGGTGATCTCTGTGGTGGAATGTGTCAGGTTCATCTCTCTGTAGGTGAATGACTCTTCTCAGGTTCATCTTTCTGCAGGTCATCTCTCTTCTCTTCATCTCTCTGTCTCTGATCACTCTCTCTCCTTCATCTCTCTCAGTATCTTTCTCCAGGTTCTTCTCTCCTCACCTCTCTTTCTCTCCTCAACTTCATCTTTTCTCTCCTCACCTCTGATGACTCTTCTCCAGGTTCATCTCTCTCCTCACCTGATGACTCTTCTCTCAGGTTCATCTCTCTGTTGATGGCTCTCCTCATCTCTCTTTCTCTCCTGATGACTCTTCTCTCCTCAACTTCTCTCTCTGTAGGTGATGGCTCTTCTCCAGGTCATCTCTCTTTCTCTCCTGATGACTCTTCTCTCCTTCATCTCTCTGTAGGTGATGACTCTTCTCTCTTTCTCTCTCTGTAGGTGATGACTCTTCTCCAGGTTCAACTCTCTGTAGGTGATGACTCTTCCTCAGGTTCATCTCTCTCCTCATCTCTTCTCTCCTCATCTCATCTCTCTGTCACCTCTCTCTTCTCTTCATCTCTCTGTCTCTCCTCACCTCTCTTCTCCCTCATCTCTCTGTGGCTCTTCTCAGGTTCATCTTTCTGTAGGTGACCTCTTCTCTTTCTCTCTGTCATCTCTCTTCTCCCTTCATCTCTCTTTGATCTCTTCTCACCTCTCTTTGATCTCCTCAGGTTCCTCTCTCTGTCTCTGATGGCTCTTCTCTCAGGTTCATCTCTGTCTCTCCTCACTCTTCTCTTCTCTCTCTCCTCACCTGATGACTCTTCTCCAGGTTCATCTCTCTGTAGGTGATGGCTCTTCTCACCTCTCTTTCTCTCCTCACCTGACTCTTCTCTCCTCACCTCTCTCTGTCTCTCCTCTCTTTTCTCTCCTCACCTCTCTTTCTCTCCTCACCTCTCTCTCCCTGACTCTCTCTTTCTCTCATCACCTCTTTGACTCTCCTCACCTCTCTTTCTCTACTCTTCTCTCAGTATCTTTCCTCCTCTCTTCTCTCTCCTCACCTCTTTCTCTCCTCACCTCTCTTTCTCTCCTCACCTCTCTTTCTCCTGACCTCTCTTCTCTCCTCATCTCTCTTTCTCTCATCACCTCTCTTTCTCTACTCACCTCTCTCTGTCTCTTTCTTCCTCTCTTTCTCTCCTCACCTCTCTTTCTCTCCTGACCTCTCTTTCTCTCCTCATCTCTCTTTCTCTCATCACCTCTCTTTCTCTACTCACCTCTCTCTGTCTCTTTCCTCCTCTCTTTCTCTCCTCACCTCTCTTTCTCTCCTCACCTCTCTTTCTCTCCTCACCTCTCTTTCTCTCCTCACCTCTCTTTCTCTCATCACCTCTCTTTCTCTCCTCACCTCTCTCTGTCTCTTCCTCCTCTCTTTCTCTCCTCACCTCTCTTTCTCTCCTCACCTCTCTTTCTCTCCTCACCTCTCTGTCTCTTTCCCCCTCTCTTTCTCTCCTCATCTCTCTTTCTCTCCTCACCTCTCTTTCTCTCCTCACCTCTCTCTTTCTCTCATCACCTCTCTTTCTCTCCTCATCTCTCTTTCTCTCCTCACCTCTCTTTCTCTCATCACCTCTTTCTCTCCTCACCTCTCTCTGTCCCTTTCCTCCTCTCTTTCTCTCCTCACTTCTCTTTCTCTCCTCACCTCTCTTTCTCTCATCACCTCTCTCTGTCCCTTTCCTCCTCTCTTTCTCTCCTCAACTCTCTTTCTCTCCTCACCTCTCTTTCTCTCCTCACCTCTCTCTTTCTCTCCTCACCTCTTTCTCTCCTCACCTCTCTTTCTCTCCTCTTCTCTCTCAGTATCTTTCCTCCTCTCTTTCTCTCCTCACCTCTCTTTCTCTCCTCTTCTCTCTCTGTCCCTTTCCTCCTCTCTTTCTCTCCTCACCTCTCTTTCTCTCCTCACCTCTCTTTCTCTCCTGACCTCTCTTTCTCTCCTCATCTCTCTTTCTCTCATCACCTCTCTTTCTCTACTCACCTCTCTCTGTCTCTTTCTTCCTCTCTTTCTCTCCTCACCTCTCTTTCTCTCCTGACCTCTCTTTCTCTCCTCATCTCTCTTTCTCTCATCACCTCTCTTTCTCTACTCACCTCTCTCTGTCTCTTTCCTCCTCTCTTTCTCTCCTCACCTCTCTTTCTCTCCACCTCTCTTTCTCTCCTCACCTCTCTTTCTGTCTCTTTTCCTCATCACCTCTCTTTCTCTCACCTCCTCTTTCCTCCTCTCTTCTCTCCTCACCTCTCTTTCTCTCATCACCTCTCTTTCTCTCCTCACCTCTCTGTCTCTTTCCTCCTCTCTTTCTCTCCTCATTCTCTCTTCTCTCCTCACCTCTCTTTCTCTCATCACCTCTCTTTCTCTCCTCATCTCTCTTTCTCTCCTCACCTCTCTTTCTCTCATCACCTCTTTCTCTCCTCACCTCTCTCTGTCCCTTTCCTCCTCTCTTTCTCTCCTCACTTCTCTTTCTCTCCTCACCTCTCTCTTTTCTTTTCCCTTATCTCTCTCCCTCCAACTCTCTCTGATGTCTCTATAGTGATTCTTAGCCAATGATCGGCTGGGGTTCATCCATTCCTCACCTTGCACCAATCAGCCTTCACGCAGCGACAGACAGACAGAGACACGGGAGGGCGCGAGCTGAGCCAAATGAGCTGAAACGAACACTCTCCTCGCCCACACAATAACACCTCCCCCCTCTCCTCCATCCCCCCTCCCCCCTCTCCTCTCCACCGCGAGCGCCCCGGGAGGAGCCCTGTTATACCGTCACCGTCGCGTGCCCCCCGTCCTCCCCTCCTCCCCTCCCGTCCTCCTCCCCTCCCGTCCTCCTCCCCTCCCGTCACTCACGGCTCGTCTTCGAGGACGCACGGAAGGCACAGCGCGCGCCTTATCAGTCTGCCCTCCCTCCCGTCTCTCCGCCATTATTCATTATTACCCCCTTGTTTTTCTCCTGCTAGCCCCACAGGTCGCCACGGCGCTGGAGACTTCAACCCGTTTTCCTCCGTTTGGTTTACAGAGGAGAGGCAGCCCCCCCCCCCTCCCTTTCCTCCTCTCCTCTCCTCGTTGCTGCTCCCTGCCAGACAGACATGCTGCTCCACGGTGGGTGCTCGCGCTTCCCGCCTCCTCTCCCCTCCGGGACCCGGTGAGTAGGTAACAGCGTCCATCTTCTTTCACACATTGCTTCTCTATAGCTGCATGCTGTCTGTCTTTACGGTGTTGTACCAGAGAGAGAGAGACGGGGGGGGGGGTTGGCTCACTGGGGAGGTTCAATTTCCTCAGCTGGTGACCTTCCACCGCTCAGGCTGCCTGCCATCTGAACAGACAGGGAGGGGAATTAGTTCTAGCCCTGGGGGAAACGGGCCACACACACACACACACACACACACACACACACACACACACACACACACACACACACACACACACACACACACACACACACACACACACACACACACACACACACACACACACACACACACACACACACACACACACACACACACAGAGAGAGAGAGAGAATGAGAAAAGAGAAAAGAGAAAATGAGAGAGCGAGAAAGACAGAGCCATAGAGAGACGAGGAGAGAGTAGAGACGAGGAGAGGAAACCAGTCATTTTATAGACCGGTCTGTCTGGAACAGTTTGATGATGGAATGGATTCACTCTTTTATTTCCTCAGGACCTGTCTCATGATGATGAGGTCATCTGGTCTCAGGACCTGTCTCATGATGATGAGGTCATCTGGTCTCAGGACCTGTCTCATGATGATGAGGTCATCTGGTCACAGGACCTGTCTCATGATGATGAGGTCATCTGGTCTCAGGACCTGTCTCATGATGATGAGGTCATCTGGTCTCAGGACCTGTCTCATGATGATGAGGTCATCTGGTCTCAGGACCTGTCTCATGATGATGAGGTCATCTGGTCTCAGGACCTGTCTCATGATGATGAGGTCATCTAGTCTCAGGACCTGTCTCATGATGATCACCTGGTCTCAGGACCTGTCTCATGATGATGAGGTCATCTGGTCTCAGGACCTGTCTCATGATGATCACCTGGTCTCAGGACCTGTCTCATCATGATGAGGTCATCTGGTCTCAGGACCTGTCTCATGATGATCACCTGGTCTCAGGACCTGTCTCATGATGATGAGGTCATCTGGTCTCAGGACCTGTCTCATGATGATCACCTGGTCTCAGGACCTGTCTCATGATGATCACCTGGTCTCAGGACCTGTCTCATGATGATGAGGTCATCTGGTCTCAGGACCTGTCTCATGATGATCACCTGGTCTCAGGACCTGTCTCATGATGATGAGGTCATCTGGTCACAGGACCTGTCTAATGATGATGAGGTCATCTGGTCACAGGACCTATCTCATGATGATGAGGTCATCTGGTCACAGGACCTGGCTCATGAGGATGAGGTCATCTGGTCACAGGACCTGTCTCATGATGATGAGGTTATCTGGTCACAGGACCTGTCTCATGATGATCACCTGGTCTCAGTACCTGTTTCATGATGATCACCTGGTCACAGGACCTGTCTCATTATGATGAGGTCATCTGGTCTCAGTACCTGTCTCATGATGATCACCTGGTCTCAGGACCTGTCTCATTATGATGAGGTCATCTGGTCACAGGACCTGTCTCATGATGATGAGGTCATCTGGTTGCAGGACATGTCTGATGATGATAATGGGGTTATCTGGTCACAGAACCTGTCTCATGATGATGAGGTCATCTGGTCGCAGGACCTGTCTCATGATGATCACCTGGTCTCAGGACCTGTCTCATTATGATGAGGTCATCTGGTCACAGGACCTGTCTCATGATGATGAGGTCATCTGGTTGCAGGACATGTCTGATGATGATAATGGGGTTATCTGGTCACAGAACCTGTCTCATGATGATGAGGTCATCTGGTCGCAGGACCTGTCTCATGATGATGAAGTAATATGGTCTGATGATGATGATGCCCCCCCCCCACACACAGCATCATATAGATTGATTCTAAGATCTTTTTTTTTTTTTTACATATAATTTAGAGGATGCATTGACACACACCTGCAGAGTTCGTCACTGATGAGTACATCAAATATTGATCCAGACCAATGAATCTTATCACACTCACACAGAAACACACACTCTCCGGGCTTGGTGCAGGGGATGTTATTTTACTGTTGTCGGAAGAACATTCCTGTAACATATCAGATTTGTCCATTAGAGAGAGAGAGAGAGAGAGAGAGAGAGAGAGAGAGAGAGAGAGAGAGAGAGAGAGAGAGAGAGAGAGATGGGGGTGTAGAGGAGAGTGAGAGCACTGAAACCAGAAACCCTGAGAGAGAGAGAGGGTTGAGGGAAAGTTTTGAGGGGCCAGGGAGGAACAGAAAGGAGGATGAGGTATTGCAGAAAGAGAAGAAGATGACAGGATATAGCCAGGTCAAACTAGACAGGATATAGCCAGGTCAAACTAGACAGGATATAGTCAGGTCAAATTAGACAGGATATAGCCAGGTCAAACTAGACAGGATATAGTCAGGTCAACCTAGACAGGATATAGTCAGGTCAGACTAGACAGGATATAATCAGGTCAACCTAGACAGGATATAGTCAGGTCAGACTAGACAGGATATAGTCAGGTCAACCTAGACAGGATATAGTCAGGTCAGACTAGACAGGATATAGTCAGGTCAGACTAGACAGGATATAGTCAGGTCAGACTAGACAGGATATAGTCAGGTCAAACTAAACAGGATATAGTCAGGTCAGACTAGACAGGATATAGTCAGGTCAGACTATGACAGGATATAGGCAGGTCAGACTAGACAGGATATAGTCAGGTCAAACTAGACAGGATATCGTCAGGTCAGACTAGACAGGATATAGTCAGGTCAAACTAGACAGGATATAGCCAGGTCAAACTAGACAGGATATAGTCAGGTCAGACTAGACAGGATATAGTCAGGTCAGACTAGACAGGATATAGTCAGGTCAACCTAGACAGGATATAGTCAGGTCAGACTAGACAGGATATAGTCAGGTCAGACTAGACAGGATATAGTCAGGTCAAACTAGACAGGATATAGTCAGGTCAAACTAGACAGGATATAGTCAGGTCAGACTAGACAGGATATAGTCAGGTCAGACTAGACAGGATATAGTCAGGTCAGACTAGACAGGATATAGTCAGGTCAAACTAGACAGGATATAGTCAGGTCAGACTAGACAGGATATAGTCAGGTCAGACTATGACAGGATATAGTCAGGTCAGACTAGACAGGATATAGTCAGGTCAGACTAGACAGGATATCGTCAGGTCAGACTAGACAGGATATAGTCAGGTCAAACTAGACAGGATATAGTCAGGTCAGACTAGACAGGATATAGTCAGGTCAGACTAGACAGGATATAGTCAGGTCAAACTAGACAGGATATAGTCAGGTCAAACTAGACAGGATATAGCCAGGTCAAACTAGACAGGATATAGTCAGGTCAGACTAGACAGGATATAGTCAGGTCAGACTAGACAGGATATAGTCAGGTCAAACTAGACAGGATATAGTCAGGTCAGACTAGACAGGATATAGTCAGGTCAAACTAGACAGGATATAGTCAGGTCAGACTAGACAGGATATAGTCAGGATCAAATAAACAAGACTAGAACAGGATAACCCACTGTTCCCCTGTCAGGTTCAAAAGGCTTAACCCACTGAACAAGGATATAGTCAACAAGGTCAGACTAGACAAGGATAACCCAGTCAGGTCAACCCAGAACAGTGGATAAGGGTGAACCCACTGTTCCCCTGCAGGTAGAACTAGTGGTTAACCCACTGTTCCCCTGAACAAGGCAGTTGTTCCCTGAACAAAGTTAACTGTTCCCCAGAACAAGGCAGTTGTTCCCCTGAAGATCAAATGTTCCTCAGGGCAGCTGACAAGCTAACCCACTCTGTTCCCTGAACAAGGCAGTTAACCCACTGTTCCCCTGAACAAGGCCCCACTGTTCCCCTGAACAAGGCAGTAACCCACTGTTCCCCAAGGCAGTGAACAAGGCAGTTAACCCACTGTTCCCCTGAACAAGGCAGTTAACCCACTGTTCCCTGAACAAGGCAGTTAACCCACTGTTCCCCTGAACAAGGCAGCTAACCCACTGTTCCCCTGAACAAGGCAGTTAACCCACTGTTCCCCTGAACAAGGCAGTTAACCCACTGTTCCCCTGAACAAGGCAGTTAACCCACTGTTCCCCTGAACAAGGCAGTTAACCCACTGTTCCTTAGGCCGTCATTGAAAATTAGAATTTGTTCTTAACTGCCTAGTTAAATAAAGGTCAAGATGAAAAATTGATCCTGGCAAACATTGAGATAGTCTACATGTATTTAATAACCCATTTATAAATTCAAGGTGGATGAATATGCATATTTTATTGTTGTATATACTGTATGTCTATATACCGTATGTAAAGTTGAGCATTAAAATGCTTATTTTCTTTTCTCTCTGTTTCTCTCCTCCAGCGAGGTCTGCTGAGACCATAAAGGGTTAACTCTCCTCCAGTGAGGTCTGCTGAGACCATAAAGGGTTAACTCTCCTCCAGGCTAACCAACGAGACCAGAGTGAAGGGACCAGAGACTGACCACAACGAGACCAGAGTGACGGGACCAGAGACTGACCACAACGTGACCAGAGTGAAACTGACCACAACGAGACCAGAGTGACGGGACCTGAAACTGACCACAACGGCACTTTCTCCAATCGTGTTCCCTGTTGTCATGTTCGATCTCACCAGGTCAATCTGTGTAGAGAACGGTCTAACCAGGTCTATCTGTGTAGAGAACGGTCTAACCAGGTCTATCTGTGTAGAGAACGGTCTAACCAGGTCTATCTGTGTAGAGAACGGTCTAACCAGGTCTATCTGTGTAGAGAACGGTCTAACCAGGTCTATCTGTGTAGAGAACGGTCTAACCAGGTCTATCTGTGTAGAGAACGGTCTAACCAGGTCTAGTGGTGGAGAGAACGGTCTAACTAGGTCTAGTGGTGTAGAGAACGGTCTAACCAGGTCTAGTGGTGTAGAGAACAGTCTAACCAGGTCTAGTGGTGTAGAGAACAGTCTAACCAGGTCTAGTGGTGTAGAGAACAGTCTAACCAGGTCTAGTGGTGTAGAGAACGGTCTAACCAGGTCTAGTGGTGGTCTATCTGTGAGAAACGGTCTAACCAGGTCTATCTGTGTAGTGGTGTAGAGAACAGTCTAACCAGGTCTATCTGTGTAGAGAACAGTCTAACCAGGTCTAGTGGTGTAGAGAACAGTCTAACCAGGTCTAGTGGTGTAGAGAACAGTCTAACCAGGTCTAGTGGTGTAGAGAACAGTCTAACCAGGTCTAGTGGTGTAGAGAACAGTCTAACCAGGTCTAGTGGTGTAGAGAACAGTCTAACCAGGTCTAGTGGTGTAGAGAACAGTCTAACCAGGTCTAGTGGTGTAGAGAACAGTCTAACCAGGTCTAGTGGTGTAGAGAACAGTCTAACCAGGTCTAGTGGTGTAGAGAACGGTCTAACCAGGTCTAGTGGTGTAGAGAACAGTCTAACCAGGTCTAGTGGTGTAGAGAACAGTCTAACCAGGTCTAGTGGTGTAGAGAACAGTCTAACCAGGTCTAGTGGTGTAGAGAACAGTCTAACCAGGTCTAGTGGTGTAGAGAACAGTCTAACCAGGTCTAGTGGTGTAGAGAACAGTCTAACCAGGTCTAGTGGTGTAGAGAACAGTCTAGGTCTAGTGGTGTAGAGAACCAGGTCTAGTGGTGTAGAGAACAGTCTAACCAGGTCTAGTGGTGTAGAGAACGGTCTAACCAGGTCTAGTGGTGTAGAGAACAGTCTAACCAGGTCTAGTGGTGTAGAGAACAGTCTAACCAGGTCTAGTGGTGTAGAGAACAGTCTAACCAGGTCTAGTGGTGTAGAGAACGGTCTAACCAGGTCTAGTGGTGTAGAGAACGGTCTAACCAGGTCTAGTGGTGTAGAGAACGGTCTAACCAGGTCTAGTGGTGTAGAGAACGGTCTAACCAGGTCTAGTGGTGTAGAGAACAGTCTAACCAGGTCTAGTGGTGTAGAGAACAGTCTAACCAGGTCTAGTGGTGTAGAGAACAGTCTAACCAGGTCTAGTGGTGTAGAGAACAGTCTAACCAGGTCTAGTGGTGTAGAGAACAGTCTAACCAGGTCTAGTGGTGTAGAGAACAGTCTAACCAGGTCTAGTGGTGTAGAGAACAGTCTAACCAGGTCTAGTGGTGTAGAGAACAGTCTAACCAGGTCTAGTGGTGTAGAGCACAGTCTAACCAGGTCTAGTGGTGTAGAGAACGGTCTAACCAGGTCTAGTGGTGTAGAGAACGGTCTAACCAGGTCACCACCACCACGGTCAGTGCTGTGCGGTCACCATGGACGGTTGTGGTCTAACCCCGGTCTTGGACTATACGGCTGAGATGGAGCGATACCGATCTTTCGCTAACTTCTATGCTAAAACTAACGTGAACATGAACGCTGTTAACAGCATGAATTTCCCTCAGTCGGCCAAGCTCGCCCGGATCACTCCTCCCATGTTCCCCGGCGGCAGGCTTGGCGTAGCGGGAGTGACGCCTTGGGGCTGCCATGACAACGTCAACATGAACATCAACGCAGCGGCGATGCTATGGGGGCGGAAACCTCCCGTACATCAGGCCACACCCCTGGCCCCTCCCACAACGCACCCGTCGCCCTTGGCAACGCACATGCAGCCCCACCCCCACCGGACCGGCGGTGAGGGGAAGCAGCACGGAGGACACGCCTCCTCCTCACAGGGACAGGAAACACATCATCACCACGGGAATAACAACTTCCTGTCAGGCTACACGACCACCGATCACATGACAAAACAAGGCCACACCCACCAGGACATGCTCAGCCTATCAGATCGCAACAGCAGCTGCAATGGAGGAGGAGGAGCCAACGGGGTCAACATGCCCAACTTCCCCGCTGGAATGTTGGGGTTACCACCCGGGGTCATCGTCATGGCGATGGGGTCGCATAATGGCGTCAACATTCCAGACTCCTCCCACTTCCAGATGGCGACCAACCACAACCAGATGCTATCGGACTGCCACCACGCCAACCAGACTAACTCCTCCCCCTGCCCCTCGACTTCCCCGGGGATGACCTCTGGGGGTCAGGGGTCAGGAGCCTCCAAGAGGAAGAGGAAGCGGTGTGGAGTGTGTGCCCCCTGCAGAAGACTGATTAACTGTGGGGTGTGTTCAGCCTGTAGAAACAGGAAGACAGGTCATCAGATCTGTAAGTTCAGGAAGTGTGACGAACTGAAGAAGAAGGCTGGGAGTATACAGCTAGAGGTAGGAGACAGACACACACACACACACACACACACACACACACACACACACACACACACACACACACACACACACACACACACACACACACACACACACACACACACACACACACACACACACACACACACATTAACACACACACACACACACACACACACACACACACACACACACACACACACACACACACACACACACACACACACACACACACACACACACACATTAACACACACGAGGTAATAACTTGGCTATATAGTATACACACTGGGTACCAAATCAAATCAAATCAAATGTATATAGCCCTTCGTACATCAGCTGATATCTCAAAGTGCTGTACAGAAACCCAGCCTAAAACCCCAAACAGCAAGCAATGCAGGTGTAGAAGCACGGTGGCTAGGAAAAACTCATTAGAAAGGCCAAAACCTAGGAAGAAACCTACAGAGGAATCAGGCTATGTGGGGTGGCCAGTCCTCTTCTGGCTGTGCCGGGTGGAGATTATAACAGAACATGGCCAAGATGTTCAAATGTTCATAAATGACCAGCATGGTCTAATAATAGTAAGGCAGAACAGTTGAAACTGGAGCAGCAGCATGGCCAGGTGGACTGGGGACAGCAAGGAGTCATCATGTCAGGTAGTCCTGGGGCATGGTCCTTGGGCTCATGAGTCCATGTGTAGAGGTATGAGGTAATAACTTGGCTATATATTATACACACTGGGTACCAGTACTGAGTCCATGTGTAGAGGTACGAGGTAATAACTTGGCTATATAGTATACACACTGGGTACCAGTACTGAGTCCATGTGCAGGGGTACGAGGTAATAACTTGGCTATATAGTATATACACTGGGTACCAGTACTGAGTCCATGTGCAGGGGTACGAGGTAATAACTTGGCTATATAGTATATACACTGGGTACCAGTACTGAGTCCATGTGTAGGGGTATGAGGTAATAACTTGGCTGTATAGTATATACACTGGGTACCAGTACTGAGTCCATGTGTAGAGGTATGAGGTAATAACTTGGCTGTATAGTATATACACTGGGTACCAGTACTGAGTCCATGTGCAGGGGTACGAGGTAATAACTTGGCTGTATAGTATATACACTGGGTACCAGTACTGAGTCCATGTTTAGGGGTACGAGGTAATAACTTGGCTGTATAGTATATACACTGGGTACCAGTACTGAGTCCATGTGCAGGGGTACGAGGTAATAACTTGGCTGTATAGTATATACACTGGGTACCAGTACTGAGTCCATGTGCAGGGGTACGAGGTAATAACTTGGCTGTATAGTATATACACTGGGTACCAGTACTGAGTCCATGTTTAGGGGTACGAGGTAATAACTTGGCTGTATAGTATATACACTGGGTACCAGTACTGAGTCCATGTTTAGGGGTACGAGGTAATAACTTGGCTGTATAGTATACACACTGGGTACCAGTACTGAGTCCATGTGTAGAGGTGAGAGGTAATTGGGTTTGATATGTACATTTAACTATGAATAATGTGACTCGGCAACAGGATAGATAACAAACAGTGACAGAACCGTATATATACGATGAGTCAAAAGAGTAAACTATTTAACTAACTAGTTAGCGGTCTTGTGGCTTTGTGGGTAGAAGCTGTTCCGTTTTAGCAACGTTCTGAGAATGTCAATTCTAGGTTATTTTGACGAGTTATTTTGACGAATGTAAGTACATTATATACTGTCAGAGGTGAATGTATCAAACCAGTTGCCGTGATAGAAGTGTTTTGTTGTTGTGCACTCTCCTCGCTCTCCTCACTATCCTCGCTCTCCTCGCTCTCCTCACTATCCTCGCTCTCCTCGCTCTCCTCACTATCCTCGCTCTCCTCGCTCTCCTCGCTCTCCTCGCTCTCCTCGCTCTCCTCGCTCTCCTCGCTCTCCTCGCTCTCCTCGCTCTCCTCACTATCCTCGCTCTCCTCGCTCTCCTCACTCTCCTCGCTCTCCTCGCTCTCCTCGCTCTCCTCGCTCTCCTCGCTATCCTCGCTCTCCTCGCTCTCCTCGCTCTCCTCGCTCTCCTCACTCTCCTCACTATCCTCACTCTCCTCACTATCCTCACTCTCCTCGCTCTCCTCGCTCTCCTCGCTCTCCTCGCTCTCCTCGCTCTCCTCGCTCTCCTCGCTATCCTCGCTCTCCTCGCTCTCCTCGCTCTCCTCGCTCTCCTCGCTCTCCTCGCTCTCCTCGCTCTCCTCGCTATCCTCGCTCTCCTCGCTCTCCTCGCTCTCCTCGCTCTCCTCGCTCTCCTCACTATCCTCGCTCTCCTCGCTCTCCTCGCTCTCCTCGCTCTCCTCGCTCTCCTCGCTCTTCCCCCTCGCTCTCCTCGCTCTCCTCGCTCTCCTCGCTCTCCTCGCTCTCCTCGCTCTCCTCGCTCTCCTCGCTCTCCTCGCTCTCCTCGCTATCCTCACTCTCCTCACTCTCCTCGCTCTCCTCGCTCTCCTCCTCGCTCTCCTCACTACTATCCTCCTCGCTCTCCTGCTCTCCTCGCTCTCCTCGCTCTCCTCTCCTCTCCTCGCTCTCCTCTCTCTCCTCGCTATCTCTCGCTCTCTCGCTCTCTCGCTCTCCTCGCTCTCCTCGCTCTCCTCGCTCTCCTCGCTCTCCTCGCTCTCCTCGCTCTCCTCGCTCTCCTCGCTCTCCTCGCTATCCTCGCTCTCCTCGCTCTCCTCGCTCTCCTCGCTCTCCTCACTATCCTCGCTCTCCTCGCTCTCCTCGCTCTCCTCGCTCTCCTCGCTCTCCTCGCTCTCCTCGCTCTCCTCGCTCTCCTCACTCTCCTCGCTCTCCTCGCTCTCCTCGCTCTCCTCGCTCTCCTCGCTCTCCTCGCTCTCCTCACTGAAATAGCTACTGTTAATTGGACATATTAACAATAATTTAAGCTTTCTGCCCATCTTAAGCCTGCTATAAGACATTTCTGCCCATAAGACTCTCCTCACTATCCTCACTATCCTCGCTCTCCTCGCTCTCCTCACTCTCCTCGCTCTCCTCGCTCTCCTCGCTCTCCTCGCTCTCCTCGCTCTCCTCGCTCTCCTCGCTCTCCTCGCTCTCCTCGCTCTCCTCGCTCTCCTCACTCTCCTCACTCTCCTCACTATCCTCGCTCTCCTCGCTATCCTCGCTCTCCTCGCTCTCCTCGCTCTCCTCGCTCTATCCTCACTCTCCTCTCACTATCCTCGCTCTCCTCGCTCTCCTCGCTCTCCTCGCTCTCCTCGCTCTCCTCTCTATCCTCACTCCTCCTATCCTCACTCTCCTCACTGATAGCTACTGTTAATTGGACATATTAACAATAATTTAAGCTTTCTGCTATAAGATATTTCTGCCCATAAGACTCTCCTCACTATCCTCACTCTCCTCTCTATCCTCGCTCTCCTCTCTATCCTCGCTCTCCTCGCTCTCCTCACTCTCCTCCTCTCTCCTCACTATCCTCGCTCTCCTCACTCTCCTCGCTCTCCTCGCTCTCCTCGCTCTCCTCACTCTCCTCACTCTCCTCGCTCTCCTCGCTGTCCTCGCTCTTCTCACTCTCCTCGCTCTCCTCGCTCTCCTCGCTCTCCTCGCTCCCTCGCTCTCCTCGCTCTCCTCGCTCTCCTCGCTCTCCTCGCTCTCCTCGCTCTCCTCACTATCCTCACTATCCTCGCTCTCCTCGCTCTCCTCGCTCTCCTCGCTCTCCTCGCTCTCCTCACTCTCCTCACTCTCCTCGCTCTCCTCGCTCTCCTCGCTCTCCTCGCTCTCCTCGCTCTCCTCGCTCTCCTCATTCTCCTCACTATCCTCACTCTCCTCACTGCAATAGCTACTGTTAATTGGACATATTAACAATAATTTAAGCTTTCTGCGCATATAAGATATTTCTGCCCATAAGACTCTCCTCACTATCCTCACTCTCCTCGCTATCCTCGCTCTCCTCACTATCCTCGCTCTCCTCACTATCCTCACTCTCCTCACTATCCTCGCTCTCCTCGCTCTCCTCGCTCTCCTCGCTCTCCTCGCTCTCCTCGCTCTCCTCGCTCTCCTCGCTCTCCTCGCTCTCCTCGCTCTCCTCTCCTCTATCCTCGCTCTCCTCGCTCTCCTCGCTCTCCTCGCTCTCCTCGCTCTCCTCGCTCTCCTCACTATCCTCACTATCCTCACTGCAATAGCTACTGTTAATTGGACATATTAACAATAATTTAAGCTTTCTGCCCATATAAGACATTTCTGCCCATAAGACTCTCTTCGCTCTCCTCGCTCTCCTCACTCTCCTCACTCTCCTCGCTCTCCTCGCTCTCCTCGCTCCTCACTCTCCTCACTATCCTCGCTCTCTCGCTCTCCTCGCTCTCCTCGCTCTCCTCACTCTCCTCGCTCTCCTCGCTCTCCTCGCTCTCCTCGCTCTCCTCACTCTCCTCGCTCTCCTCACTATCCTCCCACTCTCCTCACTCTCCTCACTCTCCTCGCTCTCTCGCTCTCCTCCTCTCCTCTCTCACTATCCTCGCTCTCCTCGCTCTCCTCACTCTCCTGATTATCCTCGCTCTCCTTGCCCTCCTCACTCTCCTCGCTCTCCTCACTCTCCTCACTCTCCCTGACTATCCTCATTCTCCTCACTCACCTCATTCTCCTCACTCTCCTCACTCTCCTCGCTCTCCTCGCTCTCCTCACTCTCCTCACTCTCCTCATTCTCATCACTCTCCTCACTCTCCTCACTCTCCTCATTCTCCTCACTATCCTCACTCTCCTCACTGCAATAGCTACTGTTAATTGGACATATTAACAATAATTTAAGCTTTCTGCTCTCATATAAGACATGTCTATGTCCCAGAGAGTTCCTGTTGCTATCCCCGTCACATCAGTCTCCAAACATCCTTTAGGCTCTCCTAGCTCACGCTCCCGTTAGCAACAAACATCCTCACATCCTCCCTATGTATGTTTTAAAATTCTCTGAACAATTTCCAATACATGACTTTAAATAGAACCTCGCTCTCCTCGAAACCTGAAGGAAACCTGGAGGAAAACGTTATGCTGAAGTATAGAACCAGTATAGAACCATGAGGAAACCTGGAGGAAAACGTTATGCTGAAGTCATTCTCCCAGTATAGAACCATGAGGAAACCTGGAGGAAAACGTTATGCTGAAGTATAGAACCATGATGAAACCTGGAGGAAAACGTTATGTTGAAGTATAGAACCATCAGTGAAGGGAAACCTGGAGGAAAAACATGCTGGTTTAGAACCAGTATAGAACCATGAGGAAACCTGGAGGAAAACGTTATGCTGAAGTATAGAACCAAACATGAGGAAACCTGGAGGAAAACGTTATGCTGAAGTAAAACCTGAGGAAACCTGGAGGAAAACGTTATGCTGAAGTATAGAACCATGAGGAAACCTGAAGGAAACCTGGAGGAAA
>NW_026290781.1:1027500-1050000 GCF_023373465.1 Oncorhynchus keta | reverse complement strand
AGAACTTGCACAATTGGTGGCTGACTAAATACTTTTTTGCCCCACTGTATGTGTCTCTAATATGGTCATACATTTGGCAGGAGGTTAGGATATGCAGCTCAGTTTCCACCTCATTTTGTGGGCAGTGAGCACATAGCCTGTCTTCTCTTGAGAGCCATGTCTGCCTACGGTGGCCTTTCTCAATAGCAAGGCTATGCTCACTGAGTCTGTACATAATCAAAGCTTTCCTTAAGTTTGGGTCAGTGACAGTGGCCAGGTATTCTGCCACTCTCTGTTTAGGGTCAGTCACAGTGGTCAGGTATTCTGCCACTCTCTGTTTAGGGTCAGTCACAGTGGTCAGGTATTCTGCCACTGTGTACTCTCTGTTTAGGGTCAGTCACAGTGGTCAGGTATTCTGCCACTGTGTTCTCTCTGTTTAGGGTCAGTCACAGTGGTCAGGTATTCTGCCACTGTGTACTCTCTGTTTAGGGTCAGTCACAGTGGTCAGGTATTCTGCCACTGTGTTCTCTCTGTTTAGGGTCAGTCACAGTGGTCAGGTATTCTGCCACTGTGTTCTCTCTGTTTAGGGACAGTCACAGTGGTCAGGTATTCTGCCACTGTGTACTCTCTGTTTAGGGTCAGTCACAGTGGTCAGGTATTCTGCCACTGTGTACTCTCTGTTTAGGGTCAGTCACAGTGGTCAGGTATTCTACCACTGTGTACTCTCTGTTTAGGGTCAGTCACAGTGGTCAGGTATTCTACCACTGTGTTCTCTCTGTTTAGGGTCAGTCACAGTGGTCAGGTATTCTGCCACTGTGTACTCTCTGTTTAGGGTCAGTCACAGTGGTCAGGTATTCTGCCATTGTGTACTCTCTGTTTAGGGTCAGTCACAGTGGTCAGGTATTCTGCCACTGTGTACTCTCTGTTTAGGGTCAGTCACAGTGGTCAGGTATTCTGCCACTGTGTTCTCTCTGTTTAGGGACAGTCACAGTGGTCAGGTATTCTGCCACTGTGTACTCTCTGTTTAGGGTCAGTCACAGTGGTCAGGTATTCTGCCACTGTGTACTCTCTGTTTAGGGTCAGTCACAGTGGTCAGGTATTCTACCACTGTGTACTCTCTGTTTAGGGTCAGTCACAGTGGTCAGGTATTCTGCCATTGTGTACTCTCTGTTTAGGGTCAGTCACAGTGGTCAGGTATTCTGCCACTGTGTTCTCTCTGTTTAGGGTCAGTCACAGTGGTCAGGTATTCTGCCACTGTGTTCTCTCTGTTTAGGGTCAGTCACAGTGGTCAGGTATTCTGCCACTGTGTTCTCTCTGTTTAGGGTCAGTCACAGTGGTCAGGTATTCTGCCACTGTGTACTCTCTGTTTAGGGTCAGTCACAGTGGTCAGGTATTCTGCCACTGAGTACTCTCTGTTTAGGGTCAGTCACAGTGGTCAGGTATTCTGCCACTGTGTACTCTCTGTTTAGGGTCAGTCACAGTGGTCAGGTATTCTGCCACTCTCTGTTTAGGGTCAGTCACAGTGGTCAGGTATTCTGCCGCTGTGTCCTCTCTGTTTAGGGTCAGTCACAGTGGTCAGGTATTCTGCCACTGTGTACTCTCTGTTTAGGGTCAGTCACAGTGGTCAGGTATTCTGCCACTGTGTCCTCTCTGTTTAGGGTCAGTCACAGTGGTCAGGTATTCTGCCACTGTGTACTCTCTGTTTAGGGTCAGTCACAGTGGTCAGGTATTCTGCCACTGTGTTCTCTCTGTTTAGGGACAGTCACAGTGGTCAGGTATTCTGCCACTCTCTGTTTAGGGTCAGTCACAGTGGTCAGGTATTCTGCCACTGTGTACTCTCTGTTTAGGGTCAGTCACAGTGGTCAGGTATTCTGCCACTGTGTACTCTCTGTTTAGGGACAAATAGCATTCTAGTTTGCTCTGTTTTTTGTTAATGTGTCAAGTAATTATCTTTTTGTTTTCTCATGATTTGGTTGGGTCTAATTGTGCTGTTGTCCTGGGGCTCTGTGGGGTTTGTTTGTGTTTGTGAACAGAGCCCCAGAGCCAGCTTGCTTAAGGGACTCTTCTCCAGATTCATCTCTCTGGGACCTAATGGCTTTGTTATGGAAGGTTTGGGAATCGCTTCCTTTTAAGTTTTTTGTTTTAAGTGGTTGTAGAATTGAACGTCTCTTTTCTGAATTTTGATAACGACATGCATTATTTGGTGTTTTACGCTATGGAACATTTTGTCCAGGAAGTTGTCTAGAACTTGTTTTCTAATTGTTTTTTGGTTTCTACACTACAGTCCTTCTAACAAGAGCATTTCTTAATATTACTCAGTTCCTTTGGCTTTGATGCCTTGTGATTGAGTATTGCTCTGTTCAAGTAGACTGTGATTTTGCTGTGATCTGATAGGGGTGTTAGTGGACTGACTGTGAGCGCTCTGAGAGACTCTGGGTTGAGGTCAGTGGACTGACTGTGAGCGCTCTGAGAGACTCTGGGTTGAGGTCAGTGGGCTGACTGTGAAGGCTCTGAGAGACTCTGGGTTGAGGTCAGTGGACTGACTGTGAAGGCTCTGAGAGACTCTGGGTTGAGGTCAGTGGGCTGACTGTGAGCGCTCTGAGAGACTCTGGGTTGAGGTCAGTGGGCTGACTGTGGCGCTCTGAGAGACTCTGGGTTGAGGTCAGTGGACTGACTGTAGCGCTCTGAGAGACTCTGGGTTGAGGTCAGTGGGCTGACTGTGAGCGCTCTGAGAGACTCTGGGTTGAGGTCAGTGGGCTGACTGTGAGCGCTCTGAGAGACTCTGGGTTGAGGTCAGTGGGCTGACTGTGAGCGCTCTGAGAGACTCTGGGTTGAGGTCAGTGGGCTGACTGTGAGCGCTCTGAGAGACTCTGGGTTGAGGTCAGTGGGCTGACTGTGAGCGCTCTGAGAGACTCTGGGTTGAGGTCAGTGGGCTGACTGTGGCGCTCTGAGAGACTCTGGGTTGAGGTCAGTGGGCTGACTGTGAGCGCTCTGAGAGACTCTGGGTTGAGGTCAGTGGACTGACTGTGAGCGCTCTGAGAGACTCTGGGTTGAGGTCAGTGGGCTGACTGTGAGCGCTCTGAGAGACTCTGGGTTGAGGTCAGTGGGCTGACTGTGAGCGCTCTGAGAGACTCTGGGTTGAGGTCAGTGGGCTGACTGTGAGCGCTCTGAGAGACTCTGGGTTGAGGTCAGTGGGCTGACTGTGAGCGCTCTGAGAGACTCTGGGTTGAGGTCAGTGGACTGACTGTGAGCGCTCTGAGAGACTCTGGGTTGAGGTCAGTGGACTGACTGTGAGCGCTCTGAGAGACTCTGGGTTGAGGTCAGTGGACTGACTGTGAGCGCTCTGAGAGACTCTGGGTTGAGGTCAGTGGGCTGACTGTGAACGCTCTGAGAGACTCTGGGTTGAGGTCAGTGGGCTGACTGTGAACGCTCTGAGAGACTCTGGGTTGAGGTCAAGTGGGCTGACTGTGAGCGCTCTGAGAGACTCTGGGTGGAGGTCAGTGGGCTGACTGTGAGCGCTCTGAGAGACTCTGGGTGGAGGTCAGTGGGCTGACTGTGAGCGCTCTGAGAGACTCTGGGTTGAGGTCAGTTATAAAGTAGTCCACAGTACTACTGCCAAGAGATGAGCTATAGGTGTACCTTCTGTAGGAGTCCCCTTGAAGACTACCATTGACTATGTACATACCCAGGATGTGACAGAGCTATAGGTGTACCTACCATAGGAGTCCCCTCGAAGACTACCATTGACTATGTACATACCCAGGATGTAACAGAGCTATAGGTGAACCTACCATAGGAGTCCCCTAGAAGACTACCATTGACTATGTACAGACCCAGGATGTAACAGAGCTATAGGTGTACCTACCATTGGAGTCCCCTCGAAGACTACCATTGACTATGTACATACCCAGGATGTAACAGAGCTATAGGTGTACCTACTATAAGAGTCCCCTAGAAGCCTACCATTGACTATGTACAGACCCAGGATGTAACAGAGCTATAGGTGTACCTACTATAAGAGTCCCTAGAAGACTACCATTGACTATGTACATACCCAGGATGTAACAGAGCTATAGGTGTACCTACCATAGGAGTCCCCTCGAAGCCTACCATTGACTATGTACATACCCAGGATGTAACAGAGCTATAGGTGTACCTACCATTGACTATGTACAGACCCAGGATGTAACAGAGCTATAGGTGTACCTACTATAAGAGTCCCCTAGAAGACTACCATTGACTATGTACAGACCCAGGATGTAACAGAGCTATAGGTGTACCTACCATTGGAGTCCCCTCGAAGACTACCATTGACTATGTACAGACCCAGGATGTAACAGAGCTATATAGGTGTACCTACTGTAGGAGTCCCCTTGAAGCCTACCATTGACTATGTACAGACCCAGGATGTAACAGAGCTATAGGTGTACCTACCATAGAGTCCCCTCGAAGACTACCATTGACTATGTACAGACCCAGCGTGTGACAGAGCTATAGGTGTACCTACTGTAGGAGTCCCCTTGAAGCCTACCATTGACTATGTAAATACCCAGGATGTAACAGAGCTATAGGTGTACCTACCATAGGAGTCCCCTTGAAGACTACCATTGACTATGTACAGACCCAGCGTGTGACAGAGCTATAGGTGTACCTACTGTAGGAGTCCCCTTGAAGCCTACCATTGACTATGTAAATACCCAGGATGTAACAGAGCTGTAGGTGTACCTACCATTGGAGTCCCCTCGAAACCTACCATTGACTATGTACAGACCCAGCGTGTGACAGAGCTATAGGTGTACCTACTGTAGGAGTCCCCTTGAAGCCTACCATTGACTATGTAAATACCCAGGATGTAACAGAGCTATAGGTGTACCTACCATAGGAGTCCCCTTGAAGACTACCATTGACTATGTAAATACCCAGGATGTAACAGAGCTATAGGTGTACCTACCATAGGAGTCCCCTTGAAGACTACCATTGACTATGTACAGACCCAGGATGTAACAGAGCTGTAGGTGTACCTACCATAGGAGTCCCCTTGAAGCCTACCATTGACTATGTACAGACCCAGGATGTAACAGAGCTATAGGTGTACCTACCATAGGAGTCCCCTTGAAGCCTACCATTGACTATGTACAGACCCAGGATGTAACAGAGCTATAGGTGTACCTGCCATAGGAGTCCCCTCGAAGACTACCATTGACTATGTACAGACCCAGCGTGTGACAGAGCTATAGGTTTACCTACCGTAGGAGTCCCCTTGAAGACTATCATTGACTATGTACAGACCCAGCGTGTGACAGAGCTGCAGGAGTTGTGACATGTTTTTGTTGGTTATGTTGCCATAGTTGTCTTGGGGCGCATATTGGGGAGGGAATGCTGTCACCTCCAGGTAGGTGTTTGTCCCCCTGTGTGCTGAGGGTGTCAGGTTCTTGTCCAGTTCTGGCTTTTAGGTCTCCACGGACTAGTACATGTCCCTGGGCCTGGAAATGAATTATTTCCCCCTCCAAGATGGAGAAGCTGTCTTCATTAAAGTATGGGGATTCTAGTGGGGGAATATAGAACATTGTTCTCTGTTGAGATCCTTTCCTTTTGAATTTCTAGCCAAATGTAGAATGTTCCTGTTTTGATTAATTTAATAGAGTGGGTTAGGTCTCCTCTATACCAAATTAACATACCCCCTGAGTCTCTTCCCTGTTTCACACCTGGTAGTTTGGTGGATGGGACTACCAGCTCTCTATAACCTAGAGGGCAACCAGTGGGTCCGTCTCCTCTATACCACCCACCTGGTAGTGTGGTGGATGGGACAACCAGTGGGTCTGTCTCCTCTATACCACCCACCTGGTAGTGTGGTGGATGGGACTACCAGCTCTCTGTAACCTAGAGGGCAACCAGTGGGTCTGTCTCCTCTATACCACCCACCTGGTAGTGTGGTGGATGGGACTACCAGCTCTCTGTAACCTAGAGGGCAACCAGTGGGTCCGTCTCCTCTATACCACCCACCTGGTAGTGTGGTGGATGGGACTACCAGCTCTCTGTAACCTAGAGGGCAACCAGTGGGTCCGTCTCCTCTATACCACCCACCTGGTAGTGTGGTGGATGGGACTACCAGCTCTCTGTAACCTAGAGGGCAACCAGTGGGTCCGTCTCCTCTATACCACCCACCTGGTAGTGTGGTGGATGGGACTACCAGCTCTCTGTAACCTAGAGGGCAACCAGTGGGTCCATCTCCTCTATACCACCCACCTGCTGTGCTCTCAGGTCATTTGTGCACATGTGAATTATGATGTGGCTAGGGGGACCCTAGTCTGTCCTCTGACAACAGCTCCAGGGCATGCCTGGTGTTTGGGCACCGGAGTTTAGCCACTTTGTGTTTGAATGTATTTGGGGGCTGTTAGGAGGGGGTGGGGTCTGTTAGGAGGGGGTGGGGTCTGTTAGGAGGGGTGGGGTCTGTTAGGAGGGGTGGGGTCTGTTAGGAGGGGTGTGGTCTGTTAGGAAGGGTGGGGTCTGTTAGGGGGGTGGGGTCTGTTAGGAGGGGTGGGGTCTGCTAGGAGGGGTGGGGTCTATTAGGAGGGGGTGGTCTGTTAGGAGGGGGTGGGGTCTGTTAGGAGGGGTGGGGTCTGTTAGGGGGTGGGGTCTGCTAGGAGGGGTGGGGTCTGTTAGGAGGGGGTGGGGTCTGTTAGGAGGGGTGTGGTCTGTTAGGAGGGGTGGGGTCTGTTAGGGGGTGGGGTCTGTTAGGAGGGGGTGGGGTCTGCTAGGAGGGGTGGGGTCTATTAGGAGGGGTGGGGTCTGTTAGGAGGGGGTGGGGTCTGCTAGGAGGGGTGGGTTCTGTTAGGAGGGGTGGGGTCTGTTAGGGGGTGGCGTCTGTTAGGAGGGGTGAGGTCTGTTAGGAGGGGGTGGGGTCTGTTAGGAGGGGTGGGGTCTGTTAGGAGGGGGTGGGGGCTGCTAGGAGGGGTGGGGTCTGTTGGGTTAAGGGGTCTTGTGTTGTCTGTCTCATTGTGGTGTTGAGGTTGTGGTCTGGGTCTGAGGTGGGCTGTTTTGTTGGGTTCTCTGGGGGAGTGTCCTGCTCTCTGTCACACCTCAGCTTTCTCATATCTATCTCTGTCTCTGTCTCTCCCTCCTTTTCTCTCTTTCTCTCCCTCTCTCTCTCTCTCTCTCTCTCTCTCTCTCTCTCTCTCTCTCTCTCTCTCTCTCTCTCTCTCTCTCTCACACACACATACTGCAGGGAGCTGTGTATTAGACTGATATGTGGTGGTTCAGACTACTGTAAATCAAGGTAGAGCTGTATTGACTTTAACATTAGACCTGTGAGTAGTCACTACACAAACACACACACACACACACACACACACACACACACACACACACACTCACTGTGTGTGTCTGTGTTCAGGGACTGATTACAAGCGGAGGATAAGTTATTTTCCTTTAGTGGAGGGAGGGACTCCACACTTCATTTCCCAGACTGTCTCTATTTCAAGACTGGTATAGAACACTAGACATTATGTGGTATAGAACACTAGACATTATGTGGTATAGAACACTAGACATTATGTGGTATAGAACACTAGACATTATGTGGTATAGAACACTAGACATTATGTGGTATAGAACACTAGACATTATATGGTATAGAACACTAGACATTATGTGGTATAGAACACTAGACATTATGTGGTATAGAACACTAGACATTATGTGGTATAGAACACTAGACATTATGTGGTATAGAACACTAGCCATTATGTGGTATAGAACACTAGACATTATGTGGTATAGAACACTAGACATTATGTGGTATAGAACACTAGACATTATGTGGTATAGAACACTAGACAGTATGTGGTATAGAACACTAGACATTATGTGGTATAGAACACTAGACATTATATGGTATAGAACACTAGACATTATGTGGTATAGAACACTAGACATTATGTGGTATAGAACACTAGACATTATGTGGTATAGAACACTAGACATTATGTGGTATAGAACACTAGACATTATGTGGTATAGAACACTAGACATTATGTGGTATAGAACACTAGACAGTATGTGGTATAGAACACTAGACATTATGTGGTATAGAACACTAGACATTATGTGGTATAGAACACTAGACATTATGTGGTATAGAACACTAGACATTATGTGGTATAGAACACTAGACATTATGTGGTATAGAACACTAGCCATTATGTGGTATAGAACACTAGACATTATGTGGTATAGAACACTAGCCATTATGTGGTATAGAACACTAGCCATTATGTGGTATAGAACACTAGACATTATGTGGTATAGAACACTAGACATTATGTGGTATAGAACACTAGACATTATGTGGTATAGAACACTAGACATTATGTGGTATAGAACACTAGACATTATGTGGTATAGAACACTAGACATTATGTGGTATAGAACACTAGACATTATGTGGTATAGAACACTAGACATTATGTGGTATAGAACACTAGACATTATGTGGTATAGAACACTAGACATTATGTGGTATAGAACACTAGACATTATGTGGTATAGAACACTAGACATTATGTGGTATAGAACACTAGACACTATGTGGTATAGAACACTAGCCATTATGTGGTATAGAACACTAGACATTATGTGGTATAGAACACTTGACATTATGATAGAACACTGGACATTATGTGGTATAGAACACTAGACATTATGTGGTATAGAACACTAGCCATTATGTGGTATAGAACACTAGACATTATGTGGTATAGAACACTAGACATTATGTGGTATAGAACACTAGACATTATGTGGTATAGAACACTAGACATTATGTGGTATAGAACACTAGACATTATGTGGTATAGAACACTAGCCATTATGTGGTATAGAACACTAGCCATTATGTGGTATATAACACTAGACATTATGTGGTATAGAACACTAGCCATTATGTGGTATAGAACACTAGACATTATGTGGTATAGAACACTAGCCATTATGTGGTATAGAACACTAGCCATTATGTGGTATAGAACACTAGACATTATGTGGTATAGAACACTAGACATTATGTGGTATAGAACACTAGACATTATGTGGTATAGAACACTAGCCATTATGTGGTATAGAACACTAGCCATTATGTGGTATAGAACACTATACATTATGTGGTATAGAACACTAGACATTATGTGGTATAGAACACTAGACATTATGTGGTATTAGAAGAACTAGACATTATGTGGTATAGAACACTAGACATTATGTGGTATAGAACACTAGACATTATGTGGTATAGAACACTAGACATTATGTGGTATAGAACACTAGACACTATGTGGTATAGAACACTAGCCATTATGTGGTATAGAACACTAGACATTATGTGGTATAGAACACTTGACATTATGTGGTATAGAACACTGGACATTATGTGGTATAGAACACTAGACATTATGTGGTATAGAACACTAGCCATTATGTGGTATAGAACACTAGACATTATGTGGTATAGAACACTAGACATTATGTGGTATAGAACACTAGACATTATGTGGTATAGAACACTAGCCATTATGTGGTATAGAACACTAGACATTATGTGGTATAGAACACTAGCCATTATGTGGTATAGAACACTAGACATTATGTGGTATAGAACACTAGACATTATGTGGTATAGAACACTAGCCATTATGTGGTATAGAACACTAGACATTATGTGGTATAGAACACTAGACATTATGTGGTATAGAACACTAGCCATTATGTGGTATAGAACACTAGCCATTATGTGGTATAGAACACTAGCCATTATGTGGTATAGAACACTAGACATTATGTGGTATAGAACACTAGACATTATGTGGTATAGAACACTAGACATTATGTGGTATAGAACACTAGACATTATGTGGTATAGAACACTAGACATTATGTGGTATAGAACACTAGACATTATGTGGTATAGAACACTAGCCATTATGTGGTATAGAACACTAGCCATTATGTGGTATAGAACACTAGCCATTATGTGGTATAGAACACTAGCCATTATGTGGTATAGAACACTAGACATTATGTGGTATAGAACACTAGCCATTATGTGGTATAGAACACTAGACATTATGTGGTATAGAACACTAGACATTATGTGGTATAGAACACTAGACATTATGTGGTATAGAACACTAGACATTATGTGGTATAGAACACTAGCCATTATGTGGTATAGAACACTATACATTATGTGGTATAGAACACTAGACATTATGTGGTATAGAACACTAGCCATTATGTGGTATAGAACACTAGACATTATGTGGTATAGAACACTAGACATTATGTGGTATAGAACACTAGACATTATGTGGTATAGAACACTAGACATTATGTGGTATAGAACACTAGACATTATGTGGTATAGAACACTAGACATTATGTGGTATAGAACACTAGACATTATGTGGTATAGAACACTAGACATTATGTGGTATAGAACACTAGACATTATGTGGTATAGAACACTAGACATTATGTGGTATAGAACACTAGACATTATGTGGTATAGAACACTAGACATTATGTGGTATAGAACACTAGCCATTATGTGGTATAGAACACTAGCCATTATGTGGTATAGAACACTATACATTATGTGGTATAGAACACTAGACATTATGTGGTATAGAACACTAGCCATTATGTGGTATAGAACACTAGACATTATGTGGTATAGAACACTAGACATTATGTGGTATAGAACACTAGACATTATGTGGTATAGAACACTAGACATTATGTGGTATAGAACACTAGCCATTATGTGGTATAGAACAATAGACAAACAGTGAGCCATCGTATTCAAGCATAAAGAAAAGCATTGTAAGTTTGAATTTTATAAAGTTCGTATGATAAAGGTGATTTTTTTTGTTTGTTTTTTGATCAATAATGACAAAACCTCCTGGCATTGACAACTCCTGAGGATGGTAGCTTACTCTTTCGCCACTCCAGTCTGTCACATCTTTCGTCTGAGCCTCGAGGAACGGGTTTATGCTCCTGGAGGGAAGCCAAAGGCATTGCGTTCCCCAAGAGTAGTAACAAGGCCTTTACTGGTTCTAACAGCAGACCTGACAGCTTGCTTCCAGCTCTCAGCAAACCGTTGGAAAAGATAGTGTTTGACAAAATACAATTGCTATTTCTCTGTGAATAAATAAACAACAGACTTTTCAGCATGCTTGTAGACAAGGGCACTCAACATGTACTGTACTGACACAAATGACTGATGATTGGTTGAAGTATATTCATAATAAGATCAATCAATCACATTTATTTTTAAAGCCTTTTTTACATCAGCCGGTGCCACAGAAACTATACAGAAACCCAGCCTAAAACCCCAAACAGCAAGCAATGCAGATGTAGAAGCACGGTGGCTACGAAAAACTCCAGAGAAAGGCCAAAACCTAGGAAGAAACCTAGAGAGGAACCAGGCTATGAGGGGTGGCCAGTCCTCTTCTGGCTGTGCCGGGTGGAGATTATAACAGAACATGGCCAAGATGTTCAAATGTTCATAGATGACCAGCAGGGTCAAATAATAATTATCACAGTAGTTGTCGAGGGTGCAGCAAGTCAGCACCTCAGGAGTAAATGTCAGTTGGCTTTTCACAGCCGATCATTCAGAGTATCTCTACCGTTCCTGCTGTCTCTAGAGAGTTGAAAACAGCAGGTCTGGGACAGGTAGCATGTCCAGTGAACAGGTCAGGGTTCCATAGCCGCAGGCAGAACAGTTTAAACTGGAGCAGCAGTACAACCAGGTGGACTGGGAACAGCAAGGAGTTCTGGCATACAGTTATGGTCCTAGGGCTCAGGTCCTCTGAGAGAAGAGAGAGAGAGAGAATTAGAGAGAGCGCACTTAAATTCACACAGGACACCGGATAAGACAGGAGAAATACTCTAGATATTACAAACTGACCCTAGCCCCCGACACATAAACTACTGCAGCATAAATACTGGATGCTGAGACAGGAAGGGTCGGGAGACACTGTGTCCAACGATACCCTCGGACAGGGCCAAACAGGAAGGATATAACCCCACCCACTTTGCCAAAGCACAGCCCCCACACCACTAGAGGGACATCTTCAACCACCAACTTACTACCCTGAGACAAGGCTGAGTATAGCCCACCAAGATCTTCCATACGGCACGACCCCGAGGAGGTGCGCCAACCCAGACAGGAAGATCACGTCAGTGACTCAACCCACTCAAGTGACGCACCCCTCCTTGGGACGGCATGAAAGAGCCCCAGTAAGCCAGTGACTCAGCCCCTGCAATAGGGTTAGAGGCAGAGAATCCCGGTGTAGAGAGGGGAACGTGCCAGGCAGAGACAGCAAGGGCGGTTCGTTGCTCCAGATCCTTTCCATTCACCTTCACACTCCTGGGCCAGACTACACTCAATCATAGGACGTACTGAAGAGATGAGTCTTCAAGAAAGACTTAAAGGACAAGACCGAATCTGTCTCTCACATGGATAATCAGACCATTCTATAAAAATGGAGCTCTATAGGAGAAAGCCCTGCCTCCAGCTGTTTGCTTAGAAATTCTAGGGACAATTAGGAGGCCTGCGTCTTGTGACCATAGCGTACGTGTAGGTATGTACGGCAGGACCAAATCGTAGAGATTGGTAGGAACAAGCCCATGTAATGCTTTATAGGTTAGCAGTAAAACCTTGACATCAGCCCTTGCCTTTACAGCAGTGGTCACCAGTCCTTTTCTGAGTCAAGATCACTTTTGCAGTCAAAAAGCAAGCTGAGATCTACTGCTCAGATTTGTATTTTTTTACATTAACCTCAAACAAACAGTTTTGTAGGAATGAGGTTTGGGCAGTAGGCCTAGTACATTATCACAGCATATTGGTTATATGACTAGCCTGCCAATATTGTTCATCAGACCATTTTATATTTCATAGCTCCCGCTTTGATAACAAAATAGATCAGTTGGTTCTGAGACACTGTGGAGCTTTATGAAGAATTGAAATAATTATCTTTTTTATTTTACTGGACTGATGGTACCTGTATCTGATGGTCAACGAGGTCAAATCACGACGTCAGTGATCTTTTCTCTTTCTCTCTCTCTCTCCCTGATCTTCAGGTCGAAAAGTCAGAGCTCTAGAAAAGATGCCAGAGTTTTCCGACTTGGAGTTCCGGCTTGGAGTTCCGGCTTGGAGTTCCGGCTTGGAGTTCCGACTTGGAGTTCCGGCTTGGAGTTCCGGCTTGGAGTTCCGGCTTGGAGTTCCGGCTTGGAGTTCCGGCTTGGAGTTCCGACTTGGCGTTCCGGCTTGGAGTTCAGACTTGGAGTTCCGACTTAGATGACCGTTCAAAACAATTCCTTCCCACGGTCCCTGCTCTTTCCTTCCTCTCCTCCGGCGAGACTGAGCAGAGAGATGGGACATCGTCTTCCACTTGATGGCCAAACTCGAGTCGCACCACATCTGCCTCATGCACAAATGAATGCTGTTCCCGTGACCAGAGGAATGTAGATATGGCTTAATATTAAAATCAACACGACAAGCTGCTAATAATGATAAAACGCAGGGCTGTCGATACTTGGCTACTCATTCATTGTAGCTGCAGCGGAAGTACGAAAAAGCACGTTTTCTAATAGTGTTGAATAAAAACAGTGCATATAAACTTGAACTCACTCATAAAAACAGCAGCTCTTCGACCACAGTCTAAGTAGGTTAGTATCCTATAGTGGCCGGGGGCATGGAAGCTCTGTAGCCACGGTGAATTGAGCTATCCGATTGGATGCTCTGTAGCCACGGTGATTTGAGCTATCCGATTGGATGCTCTGTAGCCACGGTGATTTGAGCTATCCGATTGGACGCTCTGTCGCCACGGTGATTTGAGCTATCCGATTGGACGCTCTGTAGCCACGGTGATTTGAGCTATCCGATTGGATGCTCTGTAGCCACGGTGATTTCCTTCTGAGCTATCATGGCGATTGGAACGCTCTGTTCGCCCCGGTGATTTGAGCTATGACTGTATTGGATAAAAGCGTCTGTCGCCACTGTGATTTGAGCTATCCGATTGGATGCGCTGTAGCCATGGTGATTTGAGCTATCTGATTGGACGCTCTGTCGCCACTGTGATTTGAGCTATCCGATTGGATGCTCTGTAGCCACGGTGATTTGAGCTATCTGATTGGATGCTCTGTCGCCACAGTGATTTGAGCTATCCGATTGGGCAGCGCAGTAGGTGCACTCGATTTTAGTCACAGATTTGCCGGTCCGCCGGGGAGGTGGAGTTTGTCTCATGGGAACACTTCACCCGGTGTGCAGGACTTTTAAATGAAGTGCACCTACCGGAAACAGCTCAACACGATTTTTAAAAAAGGAGCGCATACCTTTATCGTTCATTGGCTTTTCTACAGAAATATTTGTTGATCGACTAGGCATGCCTTGATCACGATCGACTGGTTGGCGACCACTGCTTTACAGGAAGCCAGTGTAGAGAGGCAAGCACGGGAGTAATATGATCACATTTTTTGGTTCTAGTCAAGATTCCAGCTGCAGTGTTTTGCCATAACTGAAGGTCATTTAGAGCTTTATCCGTGGAAAGAAGATTGCGGGAGCTGTACTGTTAGATTTTAGTACAGCCTTTTGATATTGTTGACCATTACCTGTTGTTAAGAAAACATATGTGTTATTGCTTTTCATCCTCTGGCATATTGCGTATTCAGAGCTATCTATCTAAGGGTTTCCTTTATTGGAAGTTTATCCCCATGTCAAACGTGAAGTGTGGTGTACCGCAGGGCAGCTGTCTATGCCCTATACACTTATCTATTTTTACCAATGACCTGCCGCTGGCATTAAACAAAGCCTTTTGGAATGGGTGGCCAGTAATGAACTGGTCCTGAACATCTCTAAAACTAAGAGGATTGCATTTGGTATGAATCATTCCCTAGGCACCAGACATCAGCGGAATCTGGTAATGAAAGGTGTGGCTGTTGAGGAGACTAAATTACCTGGTGTTACCTTAGATTGTAAACTGCCATGATCAAAACATATGGATTGAATGGTTGTAAAGATGGGGAGAGGTCTGGCCATAATAAAGAGATGGGGAGAGGTCTGTCCGTAATAAAGAGATGGGGAGAGGTCTGTCCGTAATAAAGAGATGGGGAGAGGTCTGTCTGTAATAAAGAGATGAGGAGAGGTATGTCTGTAATAATACAATATATATGATAATATATGCCATTTAGCTGACGCTTTCATCCAAAGCGACTTACAGTCATGTGTGCATACATTCTACGTATGGGTGGTCCCGGGAATCGAACCCACTACCCTGGTGTTACAAGCGCCATGCTCTACCAACTGAGCCACAGAAGGACCACCAAAGAGATGATCTACTTTTTTGACACCACACTCCACAAAGCAAGTCCTGCAGGCTCTTGTTTTATCTTATCTTGGTTATTGTTCAGCCATATGGTCAAGTGCTGCAAAGAAAGACCTAGTTAAGCTGCAGCTGGCCCAGAACAGAGCGGCACGTCTTGCTCTTCATTGTAATCAGAGGGGTAATACACTACATTACCAAGAGTATGTGGACACCTGCTCATTGAACATCTCATTCCAAAATCATGGACATTAATATGGAGTTGGTCCCCCTTTGCTGCTATAACAGCCTCCACTCCTCTGGGAAGGCTTTCCACTAGATGTTGGAACATTGCTGCTATAACAGCCTCCACTCTTCTGGGAAGGCTTTCCACTAGATGTTGGAACATTGCTGGTATAACAGCCTCCACTCTTCTGGGAAGCTTTTCCACTAGATGTTGGAACATTGCTGCTATAACAGCCTCCACTCTTCTGGGAAGGCTTTCCACTAGATGTTGGAACATTGCTGCTATAACAGCCTCCACTCTTCTAGGAAGGCTTTCCACTAGATGTAGGAACATTGCTGCAGGGACTTGCTTCCATTCAGCCAATCACTGATGCTGGGCGATGAGGTCTGGCTCGCAGTCTGCGTTCCAATTCATCCCAAAGGTGTTCGATGGGGTTGAGGTCAGGGCTCTGTGCAGGCCAGTCAAGTTCTTCCACACTGATCTCGCTTTGTGCACGAGGGGAGTGTCATTCTGAAACAGGAAAGGGCCTTCTCCTTCTCCCCCAATGTATGCTGTAGCGTTAAGCTTTCCCTTCACTGGAACATAGGGGCCCGAACCATGAAAAAAAGCCCCAGACCATTATTCCTCCTCCACCAAACTTTACAGTTGGCACTATGCATTGGGGCAGGTAGCGTTCTACTGGCATCCGCCAAACCCAGATACGTCCGTCCATCACTACAGAGAACACGTTTCCACTGCTCCAGAGTCACTTGGCATTGCTCATGGTGATCTTAGGCTCGTATGCGGCTGCTCGGCCATTGAAACACATTTCATGAAGCTCCAGACGAACAGTTCTTGTGCTGACATTACGTTGCTTCCAGAGGCAGTTTGGAACTCGATAGTGAGTGAACAAATTCCAGAAAGTGTACAGTATTATACAGAGCCATTATAGCATGGAACTACGTTCCATCTCACATTGCTCAAATGAACAGCAAACCTGGTTTCAAAAAACCAGATAAATCAACACCTCACAGCACAAAGCCTCTCCCCTGTTTGACCTAGATAATTTGTGTGTATGTGTTGATATGTAGGCTATGTGTGCTGTTTTCAAACGTAGGTAGTTCTGTCTTTGAGCTGTTCTTGTCTATTAATGTTCTGTATCATGTTTCATGTTCTTTGTGGACCCAAGGAAGAGTAGCTGCAATTGCCACAGCGAGTGGGGTATCCTAATAAATACCACTGGTCTGTATTCTAACAGTCCAGTCCAGTCTCTATTCCCACTGGTCAGTATTCCAACAGTCCAGTCTCTATTCCCACTGGTCAGTATTCTAACAGTCCAGTCCAGTCTCTATTCCCACTGGTCAGTATTCTAACAGTCCAGTCCAGTCTCTATTCCCACTGGTCAGTATTCCAACAGTCCAGTCCAGTCTCTATTCCCACCAGTCAGTATTCTAACAGTCCAGTCTCTATTCCCACTGGTCAGTATTCTAACAGTCCAGTCTCTATTCCCACTGGTCAGTATTCTAACACTCCAGTCTCTATTCCCACTGGTCAGTATTCCAACAGTCCAGTCCAGTCTCTATTCCCACTGGTCTGTTTTCTAACAGTCCAGTCTCTATTCCCACTGGTCAGTATTCTAACAGTCCAGTCCCTCTCTATTCCCACTGGTCAGTATTCTAACAGTCCAGTCTCTATTCCCACTGGTCAGTATTCTAACAGTCCAGTCTCTATTCCCACTGGTCAGTATTCTAACAGTCCAGTCTCTATTCCCACTGGTCAGTATTCTAACAGTCCAGTCCAGTCTCTATTCCCACTGGTCAGTATTATAACAGTCCAGTCCAGTCTCTATTCCCACTGGTCAGTGTTTAACAGTCCAGTCTCTATTCCCACTGGCCAGTATTCCAACAGTCCAGTCTCTATTCCCACTGGTCAGTATTCTAACAGTCCAGTCCAGTCTCTATTCCCACTGGTCAGTATTCTAACAGTCCAGTCTCTATTCCCACTGGTCAGTATTCTAACAGTCCAGTCCAGTCTCTATTCCCACTGGTCAGTATCCTAACAGTCCAGTCTCTATTCCCACTGGTCAGTATCCTAACAGTCCAGTCTCTATTCCCACTGGTCAGTATTCTAACAGTCCAGTCCAGTCTCTATTCCCACTGGTCAGTATTCTAACAGTCCAGTCCAGTCTATATTCCCACTGGTCAGTATTCTAACAATCCAGTCCAGTCTCTATTCCCACTGGTCAGTATTCTAACAGTCCAGTCTCTATTCCCACTGGTCAGTATTCTAACAGTCCAGTCTCTATTCCCACTGGTCAGTATTCTAACAGTCCAGTCTCTCTTCCCACTAGTCAGTATTCTAACAGTCAAGTCTCTATTCCCACTGGTCAGTATTCTAACAGTCCAGTCTCTATTCCCACTGGTCAGTATTCTAACAGTCTAGTCCAGTCTCTATTCCCACTGGTCAGTATTCTAACATTCCAGTCTCTATTCCCACTGGTCAGTATTCGAACAGTCCAGTCTCTATTACCACTGGTCTGTATTCTAATAGTCCAGTCTCTATCCCCACTGGTCAGTATTCTAACAGTCCAGTCCAGTCTCTATTCCCACTAGTCAGTATTCTAACAGTCCAGTCTCTATTCCCACTGGTCAGTATTCTAACAGTCCAGTCTCTATTCCCACTGGTCAGTATTCTAACAGTCCAGTCTCTATTCCCACTGGTCAGTATTCTAACAGTCCAGTCTCTATTCCCACTGGTCAGTATTCTAACAGTCCAGTCTCTATTCCCACTGGTCAGTATTCTAACAGTCCAGTCTCTATTCCCACTGGTCAGTATTCTAACAGTCCAGTCCAGTCTCTATTTCCGCTGGTCAGTATTCTAACAGTCCAGTCCAGTCTCTATTCCCACTGGTCAGTATTCTAACAGTCCAGTCTCTATTCCCGCTGGTCAGTATTCTAACACTCCAGTCTCTATTCCCACTGGTCAGTATTCTATCAGTCCAGTCTCTATTCCCACTGGTCAGTATTCTAACAGTCCAGTCTCTATTCCCGCTGGTCAGTATTCTAACAGTCCAGTCTCTATTCCCACTGGTCAGTATTCTAACAGTCCAGTCTCTATTCCCGCTGGTCAGTATTCTAACAGTCCAGTCCAGTCTCTATTCCCACTGGTCAGTATTCTAACAGTCCAGTCTCTATTCCCGCTGGTCAGTATTCTAACAGTCCAGTCTCTATTCCCACTGGTCAGTATTCTAACAGTCCAGTCTCTATTCCCACTGGTCAGTATTCTAACAGTCCAGTCTCTATTCCCACTGGTCAGTATTCTAACAGTCCAGTCCAGTCTCTATTCCCACTGGTCATTATTCTAACAGTCCAGTCCAGTCTCTATTCCCACTGGTCAGTATTCTAACAGTCCAGTCCAGTCTCTATTCCCACTGGTCAGTATTCTAACAGTCCAGTCTCTATTCCCACTGGTCAGTATTCTAACAGTCCAGTCTCTATTCCCACTGGTCAGTATTCTAACAGTCCAGTCTCTATTCCCACTGGTCAGTATTCTAACAGTCCAGTCTCTATTCCCACTGGTCAGTATTCTAACAGTCCAGTCTCTATTCCCACTGGTCAGTATTCTAACAGTCCAGTCTCTATTCCCACTGGTCAGTATTCTAACAGTCCAGTCTCTATTCCCACTGGTCAGTATTCTAACAGTCCAGTCCAGTCTCTATTCCCACTGGTCAGTATTATAACAGTCCAGTCTCTATTCCCACTGGTCAGTATTCTAACAGTCCAGTCTCTATTCCCACTGGTCAGTATTCTAACAGTCCAGTCCAGTCTCTATTCCCACTGGTCATTATTCTAACAGTCCAGTCCAGTCTCTATTCCCACTGGTCAGTATTCTAACAGTCCAGTCTCTATTCCCACTGGTCAGTATTCTAACAGTCCAGTCCAGTCTCTATTCCCACTGGTCAGTATTCTAACAGTCCAGTCTCTATTCCCACTGGTCAGTATTCTAACAGTCCAGTCTCTATTCCCACTGGTCAGTATTCTAACAGTCCAGTCTCTATTCCCACTGGTCAGTATTCTAACAGTCCAGTCTCTATTCCCACTGGTCAGTATTCTAACAGTCCAGTCTCTATTCCCGCTGGTCAGTATTCTAACAGTCCAGTCTCTATTCCCACTGGTCAGTATTCTAACAGTCCAGTCTCTATTCCCACTGGTCAGTATTCTAACAGTCCAGTCCAGTCTCTATTCCCACTGGTCAGTATTCTAACAGTCCAGTCTCTATTCCCACTGGTCAGTATTCTAACATTCCAGTCTCTATTCCCGCTGGTCAGTATTCTAACAGTCCAGTCTCTATTCCCACTGGTCAGAATTCTAACAGTCCAGTCCAGTCTCTATTCCCACTGGTCAGTATTCTAACAGTCCAGTCTCTATTCCCACTGGTCAGTATTCTAACAGTCCAGTCTCTATTCCCGCTGGTCAGTATTCTAACAGTCCAGTCTCTATTCCCACTGGTCAGTATTCTAACAGTCCAGTCTCTATTCCCACTGGTCAGTATTCTAACAGTCCAGTCCAGTCTCTATTCCCACTGGTCAGTATTCTAACAGTCCAGTCTCTATTCCCACTGGTCAGTATTCTAACAGTCCAGTCTCTATTCCCACTGGTCAGTATTCTAACAGTCCAGTCTCTATTCCCACTGGTCAGTATTCTAACAGTCCAGTCTCTATTCCCACTGGTCAGTATTCTAACAGTCCAGTCTCTATTCCCACTGGTCAGTATTCTAACAGTCCAGTCTCTATTCCCACTGGTCAGTATTCTAACAGTCCAGTCTCTATTCCCACTGGTCAGTATTCTAACAGTCCAGTCTCTATTCCCACTGGTCAGTATTCTAACAGTCCAGTCTCTATTCCCACTGGTCAGTATTCTAACAGTCCAGTCCAGTCTCTATTCCCACTGGTCAGTATTCTAACAGTCCAGTCTCTATTCCCACTGGTCAGTATTCTAACAGTCCAGTCTCTATTCCCACTGGTCAGTATTCTAACAGTCCAGTCTCTATTCCCACTGGTCAGTATTCTAACAGTCCAGTCCAGTCTCTATTCCCGCTGGTCAGTATTCTAACAGTCCAGTCCAGTCTCTATTCCCACTGGTCAGTATTCTAACAGTCCAGTCTCTATTCCCACTGGTCAGTATTCTAACAGTCCAGTCTCTATTCCCACTGGTCAGTATTCTAACAGTCCAGTCTCTATTCCCACTGGTCAGTATTCTAACAGTCCAGTCTCTATTCCCACTGGTCAGTATTCTAACAGTCCAGTCTCTATTCCCGCTGGTCAGTATTCTAACAGTCCAGTCTCTATTCCCACTGGTCAGTATTCTAACAGTCCAGTCTCTATTCCCACTGGTCAGTATTCTAACAGTCCAGTCTCTATTCCCACTGGTCAGTATTCTAACAGTCCAGTCTCTATTCCCACTGGTCAGTATTCTAACAGTGTGTTTGTTTCCTTCTCTCCTCAGAGTCCTCCCTCGGTGCCCAGTGGAGAAGCTTTCAGATGGTTCTTCTAGAGGTCGAACAGCAACTCTTGAAAAGCTGAAGATGTGGAAAGGAGAACTCCTGCTCGTCTTTACTAGCCTATAACTAGTCTATAACTAGTCTATAACTAGTAACTTGTTTCAGTTTTTCACCTCGTGACTGGTTTCTCTCTCAGAAATAGAGTCTTATAGAACTGGCCTCCCCCCACCCCTTCCCCCAGTCAGTGATGTCGTGATGGGGCCCGAGATTCTGTCTCTTATACTCTCTACCTCCTTCCACAACAACAACAACAACAACAACAACAACAACAACAACAACAACAACAACAGTGTTCTAACTCTTCCTCAATGTAGCTCAGTCAGTCCGATGTGTTTTCAGGACAGTACATCGCTCTGCAGTGAGAGCAGAAACCTTTAGAACCCAGGAGGTTCCTCCTTCATGTTCTGATGTTTAACAACTACGAACCGGGAAACATTTAAGGTTGTGTGTTCAAACGCCACCCTCTTCCCTGTAAAGTTTGAATTTGGACATATACTATATTATATAGTGTGTTATACTTACGCTATATAGTGCATTACTTTGAATGTAGTGCATTGTGGAGGGAATAGGATGCTGCCTGACACTCTTTTCGTTGAATTAAGCCCCTCCTCTCTAACTGCCTGGGACCCTTTTTGTCGAATTAAGCCCCTCCTCTCTAACTGCCTGGGACCCTTTTCGTTGAATTAAGCCCCTCATCTCTAACTGCCTGGGACCCTTTTCACTGAATAAGCCCCTCCTCTCTAACTGCCTGGGACCCTTTTCACTGAATAAGCCCCTCGTCTCTAACTGCCTGGGACCCTTTTCGTTGAATTAAGCCCCTCCTCTCTAACTGCCTGGGACCCTTTTCATGAATAACCCCCTCCTCTCTAACTGCCTGGGACCCTTTTCATGAATAAGCCCCTCGTCTCTAACTGCCTGGGACCCTTTTCACTGAATAAGCCCCTCCTCTCTAACTGCCTGGGACCCTTTTCATGAATAAGCCCCTCGTCTCTAACTGCCTGGGACCCTTTTCACTGAATAAGCCCCTCCTCTCTAACTGCCTGGGACCCTTTTCACTGAATAAGCCCCTCGTCTCTAACTGCCTGGGACCCTTTTCATGAATAAGCCCCTCGTCTCTAACTGCCTGGGACCCTTTTCACTGAATAAGCCCCTCCTCTCTAACTGCCTGGGACCCTTTTCATGAATAAGCCCCTCCTCTCTAACTGCCTGGGACCCTTTTCACTGAATAAGCCCCTCCTCTCAAACTGCCTGGGACCCTTTTCATGAATAAGCCCCTCCTCTCTAACTGCCTGGGACCCTTTTCACTGAATAAGCCCCTCCTCTCTAACTGCCTGGGACCCTTTTTGTCAAACACGCCCCTCCTCTCTAACTGCCTGGGAC
>NW_026290781.1:1005000-1022500 GCF_023373465.1 Oncorhynchus keta | reverse complement strand
AGAACATTAATAGACAGGAACAGCTCAAGGTCAGAACGACATACATTTAAAAAAAGGCACTATATATACATATCAATGCATACACTCAAACTATCTGGGTCCAATAGGGGAGAGGCGTTGTGCCGAGAGGTGTTGCTTGATCTGTTTTTTTTAAAACCAGGTTTGCTGTTTATTTAAAGCAATATGAGATGGAAGGAAGTTCCATGCAATAAGGGCTCTATATAATACTGTAAGCTTTCTTGAATTTGTTCTGGATTTGGGGACTGTGAAAAGACCCCTGGTGGCATGTCTGGTTGGGTAAGTGTGTGTGTGTCAGAGTTGTGTGTAAGTTGACTATGCAAACAATTTGGGATTTTCTACACATTAAATGTTTCTTATAAAAAGAAGAGAAAATAAGAAGTGATGCAGTCCGTCTCTCCTCAACTCTTAACCAAGAGAGACTGGCAGTATTTATATCAGCCCTCTGATTACAGTCAGTCTCTCCTCAACTCTTAACCAAGAGAGACTGGCAGTATTTATATCAGCCCTCTGATTACAGTCCGTCTCTCCTCAACTCTTAACCAAGAGAGACTGGCAGTATTTATATCAGCCCTCTGATTACAGTCCGTCTCTCCTCAACTCTTAACCAAGAGAGACTGGCAGTATTTATATCAGCCCTCTGATTACAGTCAGTCTCTCCTCAACTCTTAACCAAGAGAGACTGGCAGTATTTATATCAGCCCTCTGATTACAGTCAGTCTCTCCTCAACTCTTAACCAAGAGAGACTGGCAGTATTTATATCAGCCCTCTGATTACAGTCCGTCTCTCCTCAACTCTTAACCAAGAGAGACTGGCAGTATTTATATCAGCCCTCTGATTACAGTCAGTCTCTCCTCAACTCTTAACCAAGAGAGACTGGCAGTATTTATATCAGCCCTCTGATTACAGTCCGTCTCTCCTCAACTCTTAACCAAGAGAGACTGGCAGTATTTATATCAGCCCTCTGATTACAGTCCGTCTCTCCTCAACTCTTAACCAAGAGAGACTGGCAGTATTTATATCAGCCCTCTGATTACAGTCCGTCTCTCCTCAACTCTTAACCAAGAGAGACTGGCAGTATTTATATCAGCCCTCTGATTACAGTCCGTCTCTCCTCAACTCTTAACCAAGAGAGACTGGCAGTATTATATCAGCCCTCTGATTACAGTCAGTCTCTCCTCAACTCTTAACCAAGAGAGACTGGCAGTATTTATATCAGCCCTCTGAATACAGTCAGTCTCTCCCCAACTCTTAACCAAGAGAGACTGGAATGCATAGTATTTATATCAGCCCTCTGATTACAGTCAGTCTCTCCTCAACTCTTAACCAAGAGAGACTGGAATGCATAGTATTTATATCAGCCCTCTGATTACAGTCAGTCTCTCCTCAACTCTTAACCAAGAGAGACTGGCAGTATTTATATCAGCCCTCTGATTACAGTCAGTCTCTCCTCAACTCTTAACCAAGAGAGACTGGCAGTATTTATACCAGCCCTCTGAATGCAATGAAGAGCAAAACGTGGCTCTCTGTTCTGGGCCAGCTGCAGCTTAACTCGGTATTTCTTAGCAGCACTGGACCACACGACTGGACAATATTCAAGATTAGACTAAACTAGAGCCTGCAGGACTTGCTTTGTGGAGTGTGGTGTCAAAAAAGCAGAGCATCACTTTATTACGGCTAGACCTCTCCCCATCTTTACAACCATTGAATCTACATGTTTTGTCCATGACAGTTTACAATCTAAAGTAACGTCAAGTAATTTAGTCTCCTCAACTTGCTCAACAGCCACACCATTCACTACCAGATTCAGCTGAGGTCTAGCACTTAAGGAATGATTTGTACCAAATACAATGCTTAGTTTTAGAGATGTTCAGGACCAGTTTATTACTGACCACCCATTCCAAAACAGACTCTTTGTTAAGGGTTTCAGTGACTTCATTAGCTGTGGTTGCTGATGCGTATATGGTTGAATCATCAGCATACATGGACACACATGCTTTGTTTAATGCCAGTGTAAGGTCGCTGGTAAAAATAGAAAAGAGTAGGGGGCCTAGAGAGCTGCCCTGCTGCCCTGTGTTCCTTCCAAACAACTCAACTGTAGTTTCAGCTGTCCACAGAATATTTTTCCAGTAGCGTTGTGGAACATCCAGGTGCAATTTTGCGAACTACAGACGTGCAGCAATGTTTTTTTTTTTGTGGACAGCAGTGGCTTCTTCCGTGGTGTTCTCCCATGATCACCATTCTTGTTTAGTGTTTTACGTATCGTAGACTCTTCAACAGAGATTTCTGTAAGTCTTTAGTCTTTATTCTTCTGAACCTCATTCTGCGCTCTTGCAGTCATCTTTGCAGGACGGTCACTCCTAGGGAGAGTAGCAACAGTGCAGAACATTCTCCATTTATAGACAATTTTTCTTACCGTAGCCTGATGAACATCAAGGCTTGTAGAGATACTTTTTAATCAGCGTTATGCGAGTTAATCTTAGTTCTTCTGATATGTATTTTGTTCAAGGCAATCACTCTTGTGAATAGCAAACTCACATTTTGTGAGTGTTTTTTATAGGGATGTCATGACGCTAGCCCTTTCTGTGAATTTGCTAGCAGAGATGTGAACAACCCCCCACCCCCTCCTGTTAGGAGTGCAGTGGGGGGCAGTTTTACGACTTTACAACCATGTCAGAAATTCCTTGAAGAGACTCTTGTCTCCCTGACCATGCAGTATGGGAGAGAGTCACAGTAGAACAAAGAAAATTCTCCCGCCAAATTCTACCTTCATCCTAGAATTTGAGAATTGAACAATATTCCTATTCTGGAGTATGTGGAATCAGTCGGTGGAGAAGCCAGCTACGACCCGGTCCGTTTTGTTTCAGGCTGTGACCTCACCAAAGACAATACAGCCACATTGCCCTAACTCTGTTATTAATACAGGAGCCTCCGTTATGAGGCTTGCATCTATTTCCTGTATAAAATGAATGAGTAAAGATTAAACTATTTGCGAAATTATGTAATGTGATATTTAGTCTTCTAAATGAGAGAATTGTTTTCATAAGTAAACTGATGCTCACTCAGTGGCCACACCCACGTGAACAGACATTGGTTGGAAATGATGAACCAACCCCCTTTTCTACATTTTTATAAAAGCGCCCGGGACACAAAGTCACCTCAGTTCCAAATAACGGGAGGACTTGTTGTAAAGGTCTAGTTTCAACTATACAGGCCGGGAGACGTGAAGGCTTCCTCCACACGTGAAATGGCCTGAACTCTGAACTATTGATCACCTAGGGAAGAAGTGCATAGTAAACTAGCATATATCAGACTGCAGGTGAACATCTGTGAAAATTGAGTACGAGAACACTGACCGACGAGGAAGCATCGCCAGAGTGAGATGAACCTCTCATTGTCACACCCTGACCATAGATTGCTTTGTATGTTTCTATGTTTCGTTTGGTCAGGGTGTGATCTGAGTGGGCATTCTATGTTGTGTGTCTAGTTTGTCTATTTCTATGTCTGTCCTGATATGGTTCTCAATCAGAGGCAGGTGTTAGTCATTGTCTCTGATTGGGAACCATATTTAGGTAGCCTGGGTTTCACTGTGTGTTTGTGGGTGATTGTTCCTGTCTTTGTGTTTGCACCAGATGGGACTGTTTTAAGTTTTCGCACGTTTGTTGTTTTTGTTAGTTATCTCATGTGTAGTGTCTTTATAAATTAAAGAACATGAATAACCACCACCTCTGCATTTTGGTCCACCTCTACTTCACCTAAAGAGAACCGTTACACTCAGATCACGTGAACCTTTCACATGACGACTTGGAAGAATCTACAAAGAACAATGGCGACCTCGACTGGGCAAACCAGAGCCTCACATCACCAGCCCAACTATCGAAGCCAGTTTTCACGTAAATACAATGCATTACTTTAAAAACAACAAAAATAGTAATATTGAATATCTGAAACATACAATATACTTGCAGTGAAGCCGCTCAATAACGACATCATACCAGTCATCCAACAGATTCCCATCCAATAACGACATCATACCAGTCATCCAACAGACTCCCATCCAACAACTACATCATACTAGTCCTCCAACAGATTCCCATTCAGAGAGACACACAGAGGCATCCAGGGTCAATGTCCTGCTCAAGGGCACGTCGACAGATCTCCTACCATCAGGCCAAAAACATAAACCAGAACCCTCCAAGATCCCCCCCACAGTTCCCCAATAGCTGCCCCTCAAACATTTGAGACCCCTCCCAAGAACCCCCAGTGCACCAACAACCAAGAGAATGAACCCCAACCCCCAAGAACCCCAGTGCACCAACAACCAAGAGAATGAACCCCCACCCCCAAGAACCCCCCCCCAGTGCACCAACAACCAAGAGAATGAACCCCAACCCCAAGAACCCCCAGTGCACCAACAACCAAGAGAATGAACCCCAACCCCCAAGAACCCCCCAGTGCACCAACAACCAAGAGAATGAACCCCAACCCCCAAGAACCCCCAGTGCACCAACAACCAAGAGAATGAACCCCCACCCCCAAGAACCCCCCCAGTGCACCAACAACCAAGAGAATGAACCCCCACCCCCAAGAACCCCCCAGTGCACCAACAACCAAGAGAATGAACCCCAACCCCCAAGAACCCCCAGTGCACCAACAACCAAGAGAATGAACCCCCACCCCCAAGAATCCCCAGTGCACCAACAACCAAGAGAATGAACCCCAACCCCCAATAACCCCCAGTGCACCAACAACCAAGAGAATGAACCCCCACCCCCAAGAACCCCACAGTGCACCAACAACCAAGAGATTGAACCCCAACCCCCAAAACCCCCATGTGCACCAACAACCAAGAGGATGAACCCCAACCCCCAAGAACCCCCAGTGCACCAACAACCAAGAGGATGAACCCCAACCCCCAAGAACCCCCAGTGCACCAACAACCAAGAGGATGAACCCCCACCCCCAAGAACCCCCCAGTGCACCAACAACCAAGAGAATGAACCCCCACCCCCAAGACCCCCCCAGGGCACCAACAACCAAGAGAATGAACCCCAACCCCCAAGAACCCCCAGTGCACCAACAACCAAGAGAATGAACCCCAACCCCAAGAACCCCCAGTGCACCAACAACCAAGAGAATGAACCCCAACCCCCAAGAAACCCCAGTGCACCAACAACCAAGAGAATGAACCCCAACCCCCAATAACCCCCAGCTCCAACAACCAAGAGAATGAACCCCAACCCCCAAGAACCCCCAGTGCACCAACAACCAAGAGAATGAACCCCAACCCCCAAGAACCCCCAAGAGAATCTGAACTAAAGAGAAAAAAGACAAAGACAGAAGAAAACAGGAAAACAACAATACAAAAACACACAAAAAACAAAGGACAACTAAAATCATAACAGCGATGCCAACTGTATATGTTTGTGTGCATGTCTGGCACTATTACATGTATGTGTGTGTGTTCTTGTATGTGTTTATTTGAATGAGAGTGTGTGTATATTCATGTGTACAAACACCTGCAAGGCATCAGCCTCAGGCAAACCGGCATTAGTTGTAAAAACACGGCCACTTAGTGTCATTCAAACGTACTTTTATAACGTTTTATATCTTTTATCTTTAACCATCATTCTATCTCCCACAGAGCAACTCCACTCCCACTTGTCTCTAGTTCCACATCCCAACCCTCAGCCCCTCCCACTTGTCTCTAGTTCCACATCCCAACCCTCAGCCCCTCCCACTTGTCTCTAGTTCCACATCCCAACCCTCAGCCCCTCCCACTTGTCTCTAGTTCCACATCCCAACCCTCAGCCCCTCCCACTTGTCTCTAGTTCCACATCCCAACCCTCAGCCCCTCCCACTTGTCTCTAGTTCCACATCCCAACCCTCAGCCCCTCCCACTTGTCTCTAGTTCCACATCCCAACCCTCAGCCCCTCCCACTTGTCTCTAGTTCCACATCCCAACCCTCAGCCTCTCCCACTTGTCTCTAGTTCCACATCCCCACCCTCAGCCCCTCCCACTTGTCTCTAGTTCCACATCCCAACCCTCAGCCCCTCCCACTTGTCTCTAGTTCCACATCCCAACCCTCAGCCCCTCCCACTTGTCTCTAGTTCCACATCCCAACCCTCAGCCCCTCCCACTTGTCTCTAGTTCCACCCTCTTCAGATTTATATGCAGTATATATCTCTCAACTATGCTTTGATGTTTAACGTATAATTTCAATCTATCTAATGGAATAGAATCTACAGATTGCGAGTTGAAGATAAATACTTTTACTAAGAGTATTAGTATATTAGTAATTGACTGACCCGGTTTCTCCAGATCTCCTAACAGTACTATTTCTAGGGTCAATTTTAGATCAATGCTATGCATTTTCAGCCATTCCTGAACCTGAGACCAGAAACAGGCAATACCAAAATAAATGGTCTATTGATTCTGTATCCTCACAACAAAATCTGCAGATCTTTGATGGTTTTATGCCCCAAATATTAAACATTTTGTTGGTGGCAAGATTTATGTACATAATCTATCTAGATGTCTATATAATCATTTTAGATGAAAATCACGAAGTCTTGAATCTTGCATGGTTTTATATATCAACTCATACACCCTGTACCATGGAATCAGTACATCAAACATATCTTCCCAACTATTCTGCAATCTGTATGGCAGTTGTCAACATCCTGGTCCTCAAATGAAACTGGTGTCATTTCCTATTTATGCTGTTTTTATTCCTCTGCCAGTTTTGATCCTTTATATTGGGCAGACAGACCAGTTCCCTACCTCCTCCCGCTGCCACCTGCCTCCTCCAGTATTGATCCTTTATATTGGGCAGACAGACCAGTTCCCTACCTCCTCCAGTATCGATCCTTTATATTGGGCAGACAGACCAGTTCCCTGCCTCCTCCAGTATTGATCCTTTATATTGGGCAGACAGACCAGTTCCCTACCTCCTCCCGCTGCCACCTGCCTCCTCCAGTTTAGATCCTTTATATTGGGCAGACAGACCAGTTCCCTACCTCCTCCCGCTGCCACCTGCCTCCTCCAGTATTGATCCTTTATATTGGGCAGACAGACCAGTTCCCTACCTCCTCCCACTGCCACCTGCCTCCTCCAGTATTGATCCTTTATATTGGGCAGACAGACCAGTTCCCTACCTCCTCCCACTGCCACCTGCCTCCTCCAGTATTGATCCTTTATATTGGGCAGACAGACCAGTTCCCTACCTCCTCCTCCAGTATTGATCCTTTATATTGGGCAGACAGACCAGTTCCCTACCTCCTCCCACCCTCCTCCTCCAGTATTGATCCTTTATATTGGGCAGACAGACCAGGTCCCTACCTCCTCCTGTATTGATCCTTTATATTGGGCAGACAGACCAGGTCCCTACCTCCTCCTGTATTGATCCTTTATATTGGGCAGACAGACCAGTTCCCTACCTCCTCCTGTATTGATCCTTTATATTGGGCAGACAGACCAGTTCCCTACCTCCTCCCACCTGCCTCCTCCAGTATTGATCCTTTATATTGGGCAGACAGACCAGTTCCCTACCTCCTCCCGCTGCCACCTGCCTCCTCCAGTATTGATCCTTTATATTGGGCAGACAGACCAGTTCCCTGCCTCCTCCAGTATTGATCCTTTATATTGGGCAGACAGACCAGTTCCCTACCTCCTCCCGCTGCCACCTGCCTCCTCCAGTATTGATCCTTTATATTGGGCAGACAGACCAGTTCCCTACCTCCTCCCGCTGCCACCTGCCTCCTCCAGTATTGATCCTTTATATTGGGCAGACAGACCAGTTCCCTACCTCCTCCTACAGCCACCTGTCTCCTCCAGTTTAGATCCTTTATATTGGGCAGACAGACCAGTTCCCTACCTCCTCCCGCTGCCACCTGCCGCCTCCAGTATTGATCCTTTATATTGGGCAGACAGACCAGTTCCCCGCCTCCTCCAGTATTGATCCTTTATATTGGGCAGACAGACCAGTTCCCTACCTCCTCCTCCAGTATTGATCCTTTATATTGGGCAGACAGACCAGTTCCCTACCTCCTCCAGTATTGATCCTTTATATTGGGCAGACAGACCAGTTCCCTACCTCCTCCTCCAGTATTGATCCTTTATATTGGGCAGACAGACCAGTTCCCTACCTCCTCCTGCTGCCACCTACCTCCTCCAGTATTGATCCTTTATATTGGGCAGACAGACCAGTTCCCTGCCTCCTCCTGCTGCCACCTACCTCCTCCAGTTGATCCTTTATATTGGGCAGACAGACCAGTTCCCTACCTCCTCCCCTGCCTCCTCCAGTATTGATCCTTTATATTGGGCAGACAGACCAGTTCCCTACCTCCTCCCGCTGCCACCTGCCTCCTCCAGTATTGATCCTTTATATTGGGCAGACAGACCAGTTCCCTACCTCCTCCCGCTGCCACCTGCCTCCTCCAGTTTAGATCCTTTATATTGGACAGACAGACCAGTTCCCTACCTCCTCCCCCTGCCTCCTCCAGTATTGATCCTTTATATTGGGCAGACAGACCAGTTCCCTACCTCCTCCCGCTGTCACCTGTCTCCTCCAGTTTAGATCCTTTATATTGGGCAGACAGACCAGTTCCCTACCTCCTCCCGCTGCCACCTACCTCCTCCAGTATTGATCCTTTATATTGGGCAGACAGACCAGTTCCCTACCTCCTCCCACTGCCACCTGCCTCCTCCAGTATTGATCCTTTATATTGGGCAGACAGACCAGTTCCCTACCTCCTCCCACTGCCACCTGCCTCCTCCAGTATTGATCCTTTATATTGGGCAGACAGACCAGTTCCCTACCTCCTCCTGCTGCCACCTGCCTCCTCCAGTATTGATCCTTTATATTGGGCAGACAGACCAGTTCCCTACCTCCTCCTCCTGCCTCCTCCAGTATTGATCCTTTATATTGGGCAGACAGACCAGTTCCCTACCTCCTCCTCCTGCCTCCTCCAGTATTGATCCTTTATATTGGGCAGACAGACCAGTTCCCTACCTCCTCCAGTATTGATCCTTTATATTGGGCAGACAGACCAGTTCCCTACCTCCTCCAGTATTGATCCTTTATATTGGGCAGACAGACCAGTTCCCTACCTCCTCCCGCTGCCACCTGCCTCCTCCAGTATTGATCCTTTCTATTGGGCAGACAGACCAGTTCCCTACCTCCTCCCGCTGCCACCTGCCGCCTCCAGTATTGATCCTTTATATTGGGCAGACAGACCAGTTCCCTACCTCCTCCAGTATTGATCCTTTATATTGGGCAGACAGACCAGTTCCCTACCTCCTCCCGCTGCCACCTGCCTCCTCCAGTATTGATCCTTTATATTGGGCAGACAGACCAGTTCCCTACCTCCTCCAGTATTGATCCTTTATATTGGGCAGACAGACCAGTTCCCTACCTCCTCCCGCTGCCACCTGCCTCCTCCAGTATTGATCCTTTATATTGGGCAGACAGACCAGTTCCCTACCTCCTCCAGTATTGATCCTTTATATTGGGCAGACAGACCAGTTCCCTACCTCCTCCCGCCTGCCACCTGCCTCCTCCAGTATTGATCCTTTATATTGGGCAGACAGACCAGTTCCCTACCTCCTCCCGCTGCCACCTGCCTCCTCCAGTATTGATCCTTTATATTGTCAGACCGACCAGTTCCCTACCTCCTCCCACTGCCACCTGCCTCCTCCAGTATTGATCCTTTATATTGGCCAGACAGACCAGTTCCCTACCTCCTCCCACTGCCACCTGCCTCCTCCAGTATTGATCCTTTATATTGGGCAGACAGACCAGTTCCCACCCTCCTCCTCCAGTTTTGATCCTTTATATTGGTCAGACAGACCAGTTCCCTACCTCCTCCCACTGCCACCTGCCTCCTCCAGTATTGATCCTTTATATTGGGCAGACAGACCAGTTCCCACCCTCCTCCTCCAGTTTTGATCCTTTATATTGGTCAGACAGACCAGTTCCCTACCTCCTCCCACTGCCACCCTCCTCCTCCAGTATTGATCCTTTATATTGGGCAGACAGACCAGTTCCCTACCTCCTCCCGCTGCCACCCTCCTCCTCCAGTATTGATCCTTTATATTGGGCAGACAGACCAGTTCCCTACCTCCTCCCGCTGCCACCCTCCTCCTCCAGTATTGATCCTTTATATTGGGCAGACAGACCAGTTCCCTACCTCCTCCCACTGCCACCCTCCTCCTCCAGTATTGATCCTTTATATTGGGCAGACAGACCAGTTCCCTACCTCCTCCCGCAGTATTGATCCTTTATATTGGGCAGACAGACCAGTTCCTACCTCCTCCCGCTGCCACCTGCCTCCTCCAGTATTGATCCTTTATGTTGGGCAGACAGACCAGTTCCCTACCTCCTCCAGTATTGATCCTTTATATTGGGCAGACAGACCAGTTCCCTACCTCCTCCAGTATTGATCCTTTATATTGGGCAGACAGACCAGTTCCCTACCTCCTCCAGTATTGATCCTTTATATTGGGCAGACAGACCAGTTCCCTACCTCCTCAGTATTGATCCTTTATATTGGGCAGACAGACCAGTTCCCTATCTCCTCCAGTATTGATCCTTTATATTGGGCAGACAGACCAGTTCCCTACCTCCTCCAGTATTGATCCTTTATATTGGGCAGACAGACCAGTTCCCTACCTCCTCCCGCTGCCTCCTCCAGTATTGATCCTTTATATTGGGCAGACAGACCAGTTCCCTACCTCCTCCTGCCCTCCTCCTCCAGTATTGATCCTTTATATTGGGCAGACAGACCAGTTCCCTACCTCCTCCTGCCCTCCTCCTCCAGTATTGATCCTTTATATTGGGCAGACAGACCAGTTCCCTGCCTCCTCCTGTATTGATCCTTTATATTGGGCAGACAGACCAGTTCCCTACCTCCTCCAGTATTGATCCTTTATATTGGGCAGACAGACCAGTTCCCTACCTCCTCCCGCTGTCACCTGTCTCCTCCAGTATTGATCCTTTATATTGGGCAGACAGACCAGTTCCCTACCTCCTCCCGCTGTCACCTGTCTCCTCCAGTATTGATCCTTTATATTGGGCAGACAGACCAGTTCCCTACCTCCTCCCGCTGTCACCTGTCTCCTCCAGTATTGATCCTTTATATTGGGCAGACAGACCAGTTCCCCTACCTCCTCCCGCTGTCACCTGTCTCCTCCAGTATTGATCCTTTATATTGGGCAGACAGACCAGTTCCCTACCTCCTCCCGCTGTCACCTGTCTCCTCCAGTATTGATCCTTTATATTGGGCAGACAGACCAGTTCCCTACCTCCTCCCGCTGTCACCTGTCTCCTCCAGTATTGATCCTTTATATTGGGCAGACAGACCAGTTCCCCTACCTCCTCCCGCTGCCACCTGCCTCCTCCAGTTTAGATCCTTTATATTGGGCAGACAGACCAGTTCCCTACCTCCTCCCACTGCCACCTGCCTCCTCCAGTATTGATCCTTTATATTGGGCAGACAGACCAGTTCCCTACCTCCTCCAGTATTGATCCTTTATATTGGGCAGACAGACCAGTTCCCTACCTCCTCCCGCTGCCACCCTCCTCCTCCAGTATTGATCCTTTATATTGGGCAGACAGACCAGTTCCCTACCTCCTCCCACTGCCACCTGCCTCCTCCAGTATTGATCCTTTATATTGGGCAGACAGACCAGTTCCCTACCTCCTCCTGCCCTCCTCCTCCAGTATTGATCCTTTATATTGGGCAGACAGACCAGTTCCCTACCTCCTCCCGCTGCCACCTGCCTCCTCCAGTATTGATCCTTTATATTGGGCAGACAGACCAGTTCCCTACCTCCTCCCACTGCCACCTGCCTCCTCCAGTATTGATCCTTTATATTGGGCAGACAGACCAGTTCCCTGCCTCCTCCAGTATTGATCCTTTATATTGGGCAGACAGACCACTTCCCTACCTCCTCCAGTATCGATCCTTTATATTGGGCAGACAGACCAGTTCCCTGCCTCCTCCAGTTTTGATCCTTTATATTGGGCAGACAGACCAGTTCCCTGCCTCCACCAGTTTAGATCCTTTATATTGGGCAGACAGACCAGTTCCCTACCTCCTCCTGTTGCCACCCTCCTCCTCCAGTATTGATCCTTTATATTGGGCAGACAGACCAGTTCCCTACCTCCTCCCGCTGCCACCTCCTCCTCCAGTATTGATCCTTTATATTGGGCAGACAGACCAGTTCCCTACCTCCTCCCGCTGCCACCCTCCTCCTCCAGTATTGATCCTTTATATTGGGCAGACAGACCAGTTCCCTACCTCCTCCCGCTGCCACCCTCCTCCTCCAGTATTGATCCTTTATATTGGGCAGACAGACCAGTTCCCTACCTCCTCCCGCAGTATTGATCCTTTATATTGGGCAGACAGACCAGTTCCCTGCCTCCTCCAGTTTAGATCCTTTATATTGGGCAGACAGACCAGTTCCCCACCTCCTCCTACCTCCTCCTGCTGCCACCCTCCTCCTCCAGTATTGATCCTTTATATTGGGCAGACAGACCAGTTCCCTACCTCTCCCGCTGCCACCTGCCTCCTCCAGTATTGATCCTTTATATTGGGCAGACAGACCAGTTCCCTACCTCCTCCAGTATCGATCCTTTATATTGGGCAGACAGACCAGTTCCCTACCTCCTCCAGTATTGATCCTTTATATTGGGCAGACAGACCAGTTCCCTTCCTCCTCCCGCTGCCACCTGCCTCCTCCAGTATTGATCCTTTATATTGGGCAGACAGACCAGTTCCCTACCTCCTCCAGTTTTGGGGTAATGCTGTAATCTATTGGTTGTACTCTTGGATTGAGCAGACCTTTCCTTTTGTACTCTTTGAAGGACATACCTCTACCATTCCAATTTACAATATCATTTTAAGAACAAAATAATTCCCTTTTCAAACATCTTTCCCATAAATACAGGTATTTTATCAACCAGCACATTTGAGTTCAGCCATAATATTTGTTGCTTTTTCCGAATGAGTGATCGTTAGTGGTGTATGTATTTATGTGAGAATAGCTTCCCAGGTCCGATAGAGACCCGTGTTCCTTAGTCTTCCTTCCAAAACCCCATTCTCTTCTCTCTGAATCTATCGTGTTATAACCAAACTGTTTTTGTTTAGTCCACTAGGGACGGTATTTACTGTATAATGCTATTATGTATGGTATATTCTGTAATTGTTTAATTAGTTAGTAAATAAATCATTGAGCCAATTAGTGTATGGATGATTCATAGTAGAGGCAGGGTTCGTTCAGAGACTGACGAAGGTAATAATAAGAACTCATTAATAGAAGACTAATTGATCAGATATTAAAATATCTGACGAGTAATATTAGCAAAATTATGACTCTGTAAACCAACGTTTTCCGCAGTTCCCCCGACTTCCTAGTTAATTAAATTTACATGATTAGTTTAATCACGTAATAATAATAATTACAGAGAATTGATTTGATAAAAATAACAGTCTTCGCATTTAATGATAAGTCAGAGACACGACAGGGCAGTGCAGCTCTAACCAACATCTCCAGTCTCGTCTCATTGATTGGACTCCAGATTAGCTGACTCCTGACTCCAATTAGCTTTTGCAGAAGTAATTAGCCAAAGGTTTCACATACTTTATCCAACCTACACTGTGAATGTTTAAATGATGTATTCAATATAGACCAGAAAAATACAATAGTTTGTGTGTTATTAGTTTAAGCACACTGTGTTTGTCTATTGTTGTGACTCAGATGAAGGTAAATTACCCCATAATGGCATCACAATACCCCATAATGACATCACAGTACCCCATAATGACATCACAATACCCCATAATGATAATGTGAAAACATGTTTTTTAGAAATTGTTCCAAAAGTATTTCAAATGAAATACAGATACCTAATTAACATACGTATCCACACCTCTGAGTCAATATGGATATGTGGGTTACAGAGATGATGTAGTCAATAAAAAATGTGTACATCTCTCTCTCAATCAATTTGCTTTATTGGCATGACGTAACAATGTACATATTGCCAAACGCTATACTTTGGAAATTAGGTGATTAATTTAATACACTGACATAATTAATAATAATAATAATCAATATTGTCCAGGGGACAAACAGTAACAACAATAATCAAGGGTCCACATTGAATAATAACAATACCCTTCTCAATGGCAAGGCTGTGCTCACTGAGCCTGTACTTTGTTAAGGTTTTCCTGTGTCTACCCTTCTCAATGGCAAGGCTGTGCTCACTGAGCCTGTACTTTGTTAAGGTTTTTCTAAGGTTTTGATCAGTAACCATGGTCAAATAGTTAGCCACGGTGTACTGTCGATTTAGGGCCAGATAGCACAGCATTTTGCTTTGTGCTTCTGTTTCCCAATAAGCAATGTTGTTTTGTTTTGATCTGTTTGGATGTTCTGGTCCTGAGACTCCTGGCATTGCAGGGCTTGGTAATGACCAATGCCTCTCCTCTCTCTCTCTCTTCATGGCTCCTCCTTTCCAGATTGACAGCTGCTTACTGGTCTTCAAGCACTAGAAAGAAACAAAGCAACATTACAACACACTGTCATGACGTTGTCCTGTTGGTGAGGTTGATAACCCCCATAAATACCTTTCCCTCCTTTTCTCTCTCTCTCTACTCTACAGGACTCTCGGAAAAGCCCTTTGTTAACATAGAGAGAGTATGGTAACATCAAAAGGTTGGGGAACGGAACAATATTTTGGTAATCCAAGCAGTTGAAAGTTTCCATTGGTACTTAAAGAATATGATGTCAGATCAGTTGTTTGTTTATTACTGATGACAGGACGACATAAACTGTGTCTTGGAAAGTCTACACATTCTAGTTATCAGATTCACATGGAATTGTTGTGCAATTTAAATGTTTAAATATGAAACTATTTGTGAAAAGATTAAATGTAATTTTAGTTTTTGAAGTGAGAGGATTGTTTTCATATGTAAAATATGCTCAATCAGTGACTACGCCCACATGCATAGGCATTGGTTGGAAAGGATGAACCAACCCCTTTTCTAAATTTCTACAAGAGCCCCCGTGACCCAATTCACGGCGAACTAAGCCAACCTCAGTGTGAGCTCTGGTTGCGAATGGTTGAACGACTGCAACCTAACGAAATTAAACCGTGTGTTCCCGATGACGTATGTCCATACATTTAGAAGGGCGAATTTCAATTTGAATTTGATTACACCAGCCAGAATATAGCATGAGCTTATAGTTTGGCAACTTGGTATGAACTTTGAACTCTTATCCACTAAAGAAGTGATACATCCTAGCCGTTGAGTTAGCAGCAGCAGCAGCAGCTGTAAACGTGGGCTAGGACAGGACGGACAATCTCTTCAGTAAGACAGGGTACTACAACGTATCCATTCTACCACACGACGACAGGGTACTACAACGTATCCATTCTACCACACGACGACGGGGTACTACAACATATCCATTCTACCACACGACGACGGGGTACTACAACGTACCCATTCTACCACACGACGACACACTACAATGTATCACCCAGAAATATTCTTCAAAGGACAAGGGAGATCTCTGCTATTAATATAAAAGTTTTACCAGGTCTTTAAGAGTTTATTCGGAAGACAACAGCTCTATAAACATTCTTCCGTGGTGCCCCAACTTCCTTACATTACATTTAAATCATTTGTTTAATCAGGTAATATTAATTGCAGAGAATTGATTTTATAAAATAGCATGCCATATCATTTAATCCATAGTAAAGACACGATAACACACACACACACACATAAAGAGAGAGCGACAGAGAGGGGGAGAGAAAGGGGGAGATTGAGAGAGAGATGACAGAGAGAGGGGAGAGAGAAGACAGACTGAGAAAGAGACTCACATGGATTCCAGCTATCAGCTATGTCTGTAAGTTCAAAGGTCTTCATGGAAAAGGTCACGTCTCTCCATTTTCTGTAGTACCTCTGTTGCTCGGTAACACAGTTCTTCACCACAAAGCTCTCTATCTTTAACACAGGCAGATTCTGGGAGACAAAACATTTAAAGATTAACCAACTACATCGGCAAATCAAGTAAGTCCAGTTTGGTGTTTACCTGTATGGTCAGGTATGAGGCACTATGCCCCAGTCCAGTCTAGTGTTTACCTGTATGGTCAGGTATGAGGCACTATGCCCCAGTCCAGTCTAGTGTTTACCTGTATGGTCAGGTATGAGGCACTATGCCCCAGTCCAGTTTAGTGTTTACCTGTATGGTCAGGTATGAGGCACTATGCCCCAGTCCAGTCTAGTGTTTACCTGTATGGTCAGGTATGAGGCCACTATGTCCCAGTCCAGTCCAGTCTAGTGTTTACCTGTATGGTCAGGTATGAGGCACTATGCCCCAGTCCAGTCTAGTGTTTACCTGTATGGTCAGGTATGAGGCACTATGCCAGTCTAGTGTTTACCTGTATGGACAGGTATGAGGCCACTATTTCCCAGTCCAGTCCAGTCTAGTGTTTACCTGTATGGTCAGGTATGAGGCACTATGCCCCAGTCCAGTCCAGTCTAGTGTTTACCTGTATGGTCAGGTATGAGGCCACTATGTCCCAGTCCAGTCCAGTCTAGTGTTTACCTGTATGGTCAGTTATGAGGCACTATGCCCCAGTCCAGTCTCTAGTGTTTACCTGTATGGTCAGGTATGAGGCACTATGCCCCAGTCCAGTCCAGTCTAGTGTTTACCTGTATGGTCAGGTATGAGGCACTATGCCCCAGTCCAGTCCAGTCTAGTGTTTACCTGTATGGTCAGGTATGAGGCACTATGCCCCAGTCCAGTTTAGTGTTTACCTGTATGGTCAGGTATGAGGCACTATGCCCCAGTCCAGTCCAGTCCAGTCTAGTGTTTACCTGTATGGTCAGGTATGAGGCACTATGCCACTATGCCCCAGTCCAGTCCAGTCTAGTGTTTACCTGTATGGTCAGGTATGAGGCCACTAGGCACTATGCCCCAGTCCAGTCTAGTGTTTACCTGTATGGACAGGTATGAGGCACTATGCCCCAGTCCAGTCTAGTCTAGTGTTTACCTGTATGGTCAGGTATGAGGCACTATGCCCCAGTCCAGTCCAGTCTAGTGTTTACCTGTATGGTCAGGTATGAGGCACTATGCCCCAGTCCAGTCTAGTGTTTACCTGTATGGTCAGGTATGAGGCACTATGCCCCAGTCCAGTCCAGTCTAGTGTTTACCTGTATGGTCAGGTATGAGGCACTATGCCCCAGTCCAGTCTAGTGTTTACCTGTATGGTCAGGTATGAGGCACTATGCCCAGTCCAGTCCAGTTTAGTGTTTACCTGTATGGTCAGGTATGAGGCACTATGCCCCAGTCCAGTCCAGTCTAGTGTTTACCTGTATGGTCAGGTATGAGGCACTATGCCCCAGTCCAGTCCAGTCTAGTGTTTACCTGTATGGTCAGGTATGAGGCACTATGCCCCAGTCCAG
>NW_026290781.1:987500-992500 GCF_023373465.1 Oncorhynchus keta | reverse complement strand
TACCTTTGTCAGGTGTGTATACCTTTGTCAGGTGTGTATACCTTTGTCAGGTGTGTATACCTTTGTCAGGTGTGTGTACCTTTGTCAGGTGTGTGTACCTTTGTCAGGTGTGTGTACCTTTGTCAGGTGTGTATACCTTTGTCAGGTGTGTGTACCTTTGTCAGGTGTGTGTACCTTTGTCAGGTGTGTATACCTTTGTCAGGTGTGTATACCTTTGTCAGGTGTGTGTACCTTTGTCAGGTGTGTGTACCTTTGTCAGGTGTGTGTACCTTTGTCAGGTGTGTATACCTTTGTCAGGTGTGTATACCTTTGTCAGGTGTGTGTACCTTTGTCAGGTGTGTGTACCTTTGTCAGGTGTGTGCACGTAGGACTGTAGCTCGTCAGTGTTTGTGTGTATGGTGGAGATGATGCGGCTGTCCAGACTGGCACACAGCTGACAGATGTTGTTCTCAGCCTCTGATTGGTTCTTGAACGAGCCAATCCCCACTGAGGCCGTCAGACCCACAATCTAGAGGAGAGTAGAGGTGGAGGGGAAAGTAGAGGAGGAGGGGAGATGAGAGGAGGAGGGGAGATGAGGAGGAGGGGAGATGAGAGGAGGAAAGGAGAGTAGGGTAGAGGAGGAGGAAAGGAGAGGAGGAGGGGAGATGAGAGGAGGAAGGAAAGAAGAGGAGGGGAAAGGTGAGGAGAGGAGGAGGATAGAGGAGGGGGGAAGGGAGAGGAGGAGGAGAGAGGAGGGGGAAGGGAGAGGAGGAGGGGAGAGGAGGGTAGAGGAAGGGGGAAGGGAGAGGAGGAAAGGAGAGGAGGGGAAGGGTGAGGAGAGGAGGAGGAGAGAGGAGGGTAGAAGGGAGAGGAGGAGGAGAGAGGAGGGGAGAGGAGGGGGAAGGGAGAGGAGGAGGAGAGAGGAGGGTAGAGGAGGGGGGAGGCAGAGGAGGAAAGGAGAGGAGAGGAGGAGGAGAGAGAGGGTTGAGGAGGGGGAAGGGAGAGGAGGAGGAGAGAGGAGGGTAGAGGAGGGGGAAGGCAGAGGAGGAAAGGAGAGGAGAGGAGGAGGAGAGAGGAGGGTTGAGGAGGGGGAAGGGAGAGGAGGAGGAGAGAGGAGGGTAGAGGAGGGGGGAAGGGAGAGGGGGGGGGCAATAGAACATAATCATTGTTCATCATCATTATCATGACAGAGTAGCAGTACAGGTATGTGTTTCTGTGACTCTACCTGGGGCAGGTGTTGTCCGTTCTGCTCCGTGCTGAGCTTGGCATCCAGGTATGACGTCATGATGATGTTATAGGGGTGTTTCCCTGTGGTGTTGTGACACTCATCTAGAATCAACAGAGAGAAGCAGGAGAGAGAGGGAACCTCCCCTTGGGCCATGGCATTCACCTAGAGAGAGAGACAGGGAGGGAGGGAGGGTAGGGGAGGAGAGAGAGAGAGAGAGAGAGAGAGAGAGAGAGAGAGAGAGAGAGAGAGAGAGAGAGAGAGAGGAGAGAGAGAGAGAGAGGGAGCGAGAGAGAGAAAGAGGGATAGAGAGAGACAGAGAAAGAGAGGAGGGTAGGGAGCGGGAGAGAGAAGAGGAGAGCAGGGTAGAGAGTGAGAGGGAGGGAAAGAGAGAGGAGATCAGGGGGAGAGAGAGAGAGAGAGAGAGAGAGAGGGGCAGTTAGGGAGAGGAAAGAGGGTAGTGAGAGAGAGAGAACCACAGTAAGATAAGGTGAGGCTGAGGTTCTGAGAGTTGCATTTGCCTGTACTGGATGATCACTGTCATGGCAGACACATACAAACAGCATGATCACTGTCATAGCAGCCATCATACAAACAGCATGATCACTGTCATAGCAGCCATCATACAAACAGCATGATCACTGTCATAGCAGCCATCATACAAACAGCATGACCACTGTCATAGCAGCCATCATACAAACAGCATGATCACTGTCATAGCAGACACATACAAACAGCATGACCACTGTCATAGCATGATCACTGTCATAGCAGACACATACAAACAGCATGATCACTGTCATAGCAGACACATACAAACAGCATGATCACTGTCATAGCAGCCACATACAAACAGCATGATCACTGTCATAGCAGCCATCATACAAACAGCATGACCACTGTCATAGCAGACACATACAAACAGCATGATCACTGTCATAGCAGACACATACAAACAGCATGATCACTGTCATAGCAGACACATACAAACAGCATGATCACTGTCATAGCAGACACACATACAAACAGCATGACCACTGTCATAGCAGACACATACAAACAGCATGATCACTATCATAGCATACACATACAAACAGCATGATCACTGTCATAGCAGCCATCATACAAACAGCATGATCACTGTCATAGCAGACACATACAAACAGCATGACCACTGTCATAGCAGACACATACAAACAGCATGACCACTGTCATAGCAGACACATACAAACAGCATGATCACTGTCATAGCAGACACATACAAACAGCATGATCACTGTCATAGCAGACACATACAAACAGCATGATCACTGTCATAGCAGCCACATACAAACAGCATGATCACTGTCATAGCAGACACATACAAACAGCATGATCACTGTCATAGTAGCCATCATACAAACAGCATGACCACTGTCATAGCAGCCATCATACAAACAGCATGACCACTGTCATAGCAGACACATACAAACAGCATGATCACTGTCATAGCAGCCATCATACAAACAGCATGACCACTGTCATAGCAGACACATACAAACAGCATGATCACTGTCATAGCAGACACATACAAACAGCATGATCACTGTCATAGCAGACATCATACAAACAGCATGATCACTGTCATAGCAGCCATCATACAAACAGCATGACCACTGTCATAGCAGACACATACAAACAGCATGATCACTGTCATAGCAGCCATCATACAAACAGCATGACCACTGTCATAGCAGACACATACAAACAGCATGATCACTGTCATAGCAGACACATACAAACAGCATGATCACTGTCATAGCAGACACATACAAACAGCATGATCACTGTCATAGCAGACACATACAAACAGCATGATCACTGTCATAGCAGACACATACAAACAGCATGACCACTGTCATAGCAGACACATACAAACAGCATGATCACTGTCATAGCAGACACATACAAACAGCATGATCACTGTCATAGCAGACATCATACAAACAGCATGATCACTGTCATAGCAGACACATACAAACAGCATGATCACTATCATAGCAGCCATCATACAAACAGCATGACCACTGTCATAGCAGACACATACAAACAGCATGATCACTGTCATAGCAGACACATACAAACAGCATGATCACTATCATAGCAGACATCATACAAACAGCATGATCACTGTCATAGCAGACACATACAAACAGCATGATCACTGTCATAGCAGCCACATACAAACAGCATGACCACTGTCATAGCAGACACACACAAACAGCATGATCACTGTCATAGCAGACACATACAAACAGCATGATCACTGTCATAGCAGACACATACAAACAGCATGATCACTGTCATAGCAGCCACATACAAACAGCATGATCACTGTCATAGCAGACACATACAAACAGCATGATCACTGTCATAGTAGCCATCATACAAACAGCATGATCACTGTCATAGTAGCCATCATACAAACAGCATGATCACTGTCATAGTAGCCATCATACAAACAGCATGACCACTGTCATAGCAGCCATCATACAAACAGCATGACCACTGTCATAGCAGACACATACAAACAGCATGATTACTGTCATAGTAGCCATCATACAAACAGCATGACCACTGTCATAGCAGACACATACAAACAGCATGATCACTGTCATAGCAGACACATACAAACAGCATGATCACTGTCATAGCAGACACATACAAACAGCATGACCACTGTCATAGCAGACACATACAAACAGCATGATCACTGTCATAGCAGACACATACAAACAGCATGATCACTGTCATAGCAGACACATACAAACAGCATGATCACTGTCATTCAGACACATACAAACAGCATGATTACTGTCATAGCAGACACATACAAACAGCATGACCACTGTCATAGCAGACACATACAAACACAGTTCACTGTCATAGCAGACACACACAAACACAGTTCACTGTCATAGCAGCCACGTACAAACAGCATGACCACTGTCATTCAGCCACGTACAAACAGCATGACCACTGTCATTCAGACACACACAAACAGCATGCTCACTGTCATAGCAGACACACACAAACACAGTTCACTGTCATAGCAGCCACGTACAAACAGCATGACCACTGTCATAGCAGACACATACAAACAGCATGATTACTGTCATAGCAGACACATACAAACAGCATGATCACTGTCATAGCAGACACGTACAAACAGCATGATCACTGTCATAGCAGACACACACAAACAGCATGATCACTGTCATAGCAGACACATACTAACAGCATGATCACTGTCATAGCAGACACATACAAACAGCATGATCACTGTCATAGCAGACACATACAAACAGCATGACCACTGTCATAGTAGCCACATACAAATAGCATGATCACTGTCATAGCAGACACATACAAACAGCATGATCACTGTCATAGCAGACACATACAAACAGCATGATCACTGTCATAGCAGACACATACAAACAGCATGATCACTGTCATAGCAGACACATACAAACAGCATGACCACTGTCATAGCAGACACATACAAACAGCATGATCACTGTCATAGCAGACACATACAAACAGCATGATCACTGTCATAGCAGCCATCATACAAACAGCATGATCACTATCATAGCAGACACATACAAACAGCATGATCACTGTCATAGCAGACACACACAAACAGCATGATCACTGTCATAGCAGACACATACAAACAGCATGATCACTGTCATAGCAGACACATACAAACAGCATGATCACTGTCATAGCAGACACATACAAACAGCATGAT
>NW_026290781.1:927500-982500 GCF_023373465.1 Oncorhynchus keta | reverse complement strand
AATAGGGCTCTGGTCTATATAGGGAATGATTAGTATCTGATAACCTAATGGTGTCAGATGATTAGTATCTGATAACCTAATGGTGTCAGATGATTAGTATCTGATAACCTAATGGTGTTAGTTAATAACGTAATGGTGTTAGATAATAACCTAGTGGTGACAGATGATTAGTATCTGATAACCTAATGGTGTCAGATGATTAGTATCTGATAACCTAATGGTGTTAGATATTAACCTAATGGTATCAGATGATTAGTATCTGATAACCTAATGGTGTTAGATATTAACCTAATGGTGTCAGATGATTAGTATCTGATAACCTAATGGTGTTAGATATTAACCTAATGGTGTCAGATGATTAGTATCTGATAACCTAATGGTGTTAGATAATAACCTAGTGGTGTCAGATGATTAGTATCTGATAACCTAATGGTGTCAGATGATTAGTATCTGATAACCTAATGGTGCTAGATAATAACCTAATGGTGTTAGATGATTAGTATCTGATAGCCTAATGGTGTCAGATGATTAGTATCTGATAACCTAATGGTGCTAGATAATAACCAAATGGTGTTAGATATTAACCTAATGGTGTCAGATGATTAGTATCTGATAACCTAATGGTGTTAGATAATAACCTAGTGGTGACAGATTACTAGTATCTGATAACCTAATGGTGTTAGATAATAACCTAGTGGTGACAGATGATTAGTATCTGGTAACCTAATGGCGTTAGATAATAACCTAATGGTGTCAGATGATTAGTATCTGGTAACCTAATGGTGTTAGATAATAACCTAACGTTGTCAGATGATTAGTATCTGATAACCTAATGGTGCTAGATAATAACCTAATGGTGTTAGATAATTAGTATCTTATGACAGTGAAATAAAACAATAGGTAGTTTAAAAGGAATACTCTTCAAACTTCCTCTGCCCAGCCACCCTTCCTCCTTTTTGTGTGTGTGTGTGTGTGTGTGTGTGTGTGTGTGTGTGTGTGTGTGTGTGTGTGTGTGTGTGTGTGTGTGTGTGTGTGTGTGTGTGTGTGTGTGTGTGTCAGCAGCCTGTCTCACCGGTTGGGGCACAGATGACCGTGTTCTTGCCCTGAAACACCGGTTCAGCCAGCTCTCTCTGATACTCTCTCATTTTCTTCTCTCCTCCTTTACTCTTTTCTCCTCCTCCTCTCTCCTCCTCCTCTCTCATCCTCTTCTCTCCTCCTTTCTGGACTTCACCAACACCACTATTGGCTCCTGGACAATTTTAGAACACAGAATTTAGAACGTGAAATTTAGAACATAGAACACAGAATTTAGAACAAGGTATAATGTAGAACTAAGAATATAAAGGCTCACTGAACATATTTAACTTCTGAGTGGCTACCTGTTGCAGAGGTGGGCGGGGTTTCAGAGGGTGTCAAGGGATTGCTGCTCATCAGCATCCCATCGTCATCGTCAGACTGCTCAGTGTACTGGAAGGAGACAGTCGTCACGGTTTCACCCTCCTCCTCATCACCCACATCCATCTTTGACATGGATGACTCTGGTTGGAAAGGAAAACACCACAACCGTTAGCCATCTGAGAGCTAGTTTGTGTGTGTGTGTTTACTTATTTATTAGGATCCTCATTAGCTTTTACAGAAGCAGCAGCTTCTCTTCCTGGGATCAAAAAAAAAAAAAAAAAAAAACCCATGACAAATAACAAAAACACTGATACACTGATAGACAAGGACAGTCACACACATGTAAAATACATAAACAACCAATATAACTAAAACAATGTGTCTCTGTTACAGTGTCTGTTAGAGTGTGTCTGTTAGAGTGTCTGTTAGAGTGTCTCTGTTAGTGTCTGTTAGAGTGTCTGTTAGAGTGTGTCTGTTAGAGTGTCTGTTAGAGTGTCTCTGTTAGAGTGTGTCTGTTAGAGTGTCTGTTAGAGTGTGTTAGAGAGTGTCTGTTAGAGTGTGTCTGTTATAGAGTGTCTCTGTTAGAGTGTCTCTGTTAGTGTGTCTGTTAGAGTGTGTCTGTTAGAGTGTGTCTGTTAGAGTGTGTCTGTAGAGTGTGTCTGTTAGAGTGTGTCTGTTAGAGTGTCTGTTAGAGTGTCTGTTAGAGAGTGTCTGTTAGAGTGTCTGTTAGAGTGTGTCTGTTAGAGTGTGTCTGTTAGAGTGTGTCTGTTATAGAGAGTGTCTGTTAGAGTGTGTCTGTTAGAGTGTCTGTTAGAGTGTGTCTGTTAGAGTGTCTGTTAGAGTGTGTCTGTTAGAGTGTGTCTGTTAGAGTGTCTGTTAGAGTGTGTCTGTTAGAGTGTCTGTTAGAGTGTGTCTGTTAGAGTGTGTCTGTTAGAGTGTGTCTGTTAGAGTGTCTGTTCGAGTGTCTGTTAGAGTGTGTCTGTTAGAGAGTGTCTGTAGAGTGTGTCTGTTAGAGTGTCTGTTAGAGTGTGTCTGTTAGAGTGTCTGTTAGAGTGTGTCTGTTAGAGAGTGTCTGTTAGAGTGTCTGTTAGAGTGTGTCTGTTAGAGAGTGTCTGTTAGAGAGTGCCTGTTAGAGAGTGCCTGTTAGAGTGTGTCTGTTAGAGTGTGTCTGTTATATTGTGTCTGTTATAGTGTGTCTGTTAGAGTGTCTCTGTTAGAGTGTCTCTGTTAGAGAGTGTCTGTTAGAGTGTCTCTGTTAGAGTGTCTCTGTTAGAGTGTGTCTGTTAGAGTGTGTCTGTTAGAGTGTGTCTGTTAGAGTGTCTGTTAGAGTGTGTCTGTTAGAGTGTGTCTGTTAGAGTGTGTCTGTTAGAGTGTGTCTGTTAGAGTGTCTGTTAGAGTGTCTCTGTTAGTGTCTGTTAGAGTGTCTGTTAGAGTGTGTCTGTTAGAGTGTGTCTGTTATAGTGTCTCTGTTAGAGTGTGTCTGTTAGAGTGTGTCTGTTAGAGTGTCTGTTAGAGTGTGTTAGAGAGTGTCTGTTAGAGTGTGTCTGTTATAGAGTGTCTCTGTTAGAGTGTCTCTGTTAGTGTGTCTGTTAGAGTGTGTCTGTTAGAGTGTGTCTGTAGAGTGTGTCTGTTAGAGTGTCTGTTAGAGTGTGTCTGTTAGAGTGTCTCTGTTAGAGTGTCTCTGTTAGAGTGTCTCTGTTAGAGTGTCTCTGTTAGAGTGTCTCTGTTAGAGTGTCTGTTAGAGTGTGTCTCCCGTGAATTCGCTCTGGACTTGGGGACTGTGAAGAACCCCCCCCCCCGGTTGGCAGGTCCTGTGGGGGTACCGGTGTCTGAGATGAATGTTATTTTGTTATGCAAACAATCTGGAATATTCATCACAGTAATGTTTCTCGTGAAGAGAAGCAGCTCATCTCTCCTCAACCAGAGAAAACTGGCATGAAGGTTGATGATGATTTGAGCCGGTGTAGGAGCGAACCACGAAGGAGAACTCAGCCTTAAATATACTGATGCTAGGCTTTGTTACTTTGGTCCCAGCTCTCTGCAGGTCATTCACTCAGGTCCCCCCGTGTGGTTCTGGGATTTTTGCTCACCGTTCTTGTTATCATTTTGACCCCACGGGGTGAGATTTAATTTTTAATTTTACCTTTATTTAACCAGGCAAGTCAGTTAAGAACATATTCTTATTTTCAATGACGGCCTGGGAACAGTGGGTTAACTGCCTGTTCAGGGGCAGAACGACAGATTTGTACCTTGTCAGCTTGGGGGTTTGAACTCGCAACGCTCTAACCACTAGGCTACGCTGCCGTGGAGATCTTGCGTGGAGCCCCAGATCGAGGGAGATTATTAGTGTTCTTGTGTGTCTTCCATTTCCTAATAATTGCTCCCACAGTTGATTTCTTCAAACCAAGCTGCTTACCCATTGCAGATTCAGTCTTCCCAGCCTGGCGCAGGTCTACAATTTTTAAAAATCCTACAATGTGATTTTCTGGATTTTTTTTCTTCTCATTTTGTCTGTCATAGTTGAAGTGTTCCTATGATAAAAATTACAGGCCTCTCTCTTCTTTTTAAGTGGGAGAACTTGCACAATTGGTGGCTGACTAAATACTTGTTTTGCCCCACTTTATGTATAAAAGCAGAGTCAGTGCTAAGAAGGGTCGGACCAGCACGGCTCTTGATAAAAAGTCTACATTGAATTCACAAGTTCATGTAAGAGTATTATATTTCTGAGACAATTCTCCACCACACCAGCTGCAGGTTTGCTAGGTCTGTGCCGCCACAGCCATAACTGTGTGTGTCTGTGTCTGTGTCTGTCTGTGTGTGTGTGTGTGTGTGTGTGTGTGTCCTACCTGTGTCAGGATCCAGTAGCTGCAGGGCATCAATCAGTTCACAGGAGTACAGCGCCGACTTCAGCAGTTTGAACCAGTTTTGTTTATCACTTCTCTTCAGACAGTCAGTCAGCCTCTCTGCTGCTGCTATAGGTCCCTTCAGGTTCTCTATCTACAACACAACAATATAACAGTCAGTCAGCCTCTCTGCTGCTGCTATAGGTCCCTTCAGGTTCTCTATCTACAACACAACAATATAACAGTCAGTCAGCCTCTCTGCTGCTGCTATAGGTCCCTTCAGGTTCTCTATCTACAACACAACAATATAACAGTCAGTCAGCCTCTCTGCTGCTATAGGTCCCTTCAGGTTCTCTATCTACAACACAACAATATAACAGTCAGTCAGCCTCTCTGCTGCTGCTATAGGTCCCTTCAGGTTCTCTATCTACAACACAACAATATAACAGTCAGTCAGCCTCTCTGCTGCTGCTATAGGTCCCTTCAGGTTCTCTATCTACAACACAACAATATAACAGTCAGTCAGCCTCTCTGCTGCTATTGGTCAGTTCAGGTTCTCTATCTGCAACACAACAATATTACAGCTAAGGAATGCTCTAACCCTCTACTACTACTCCTCCTCCTACTACTACTACAACTACTACTACTATATTACAGCTAATGAATGCTCTAATCCTCTACTACTACTACTACTACTACTACTATATTACAGCTAAGGAATGCTCTAACCCTCTACTACTACTACTACTACTACTACTACTGCTACTATATTACAGCTAAGGAATGCTCTAACCCTCTACTACTACTACTACTACTACTACTACTACTACTACTGCTACTATATTACAGCTAAGGAATGCTCTAACCCTCTACTACTACTCCTCCTACTACTACAACTACTACTATATTACAGCTAATGAATGCTCTAACCCTCTACTACTACTCCTCCTCCTACTACTACTACAACTACTACTACTATATTACAGCTAATGAATGCTCTAATCCTCTACTACTACTACTACTACTACTACTACTACTATATTACAGCTAAGGAATGCTCTAACCCTCTACTACTACTCCTCCTCCTACTACTACTACTACTATATTACAGCTAATGAATGCTCTAATCCTCTACTACTACTACTACTACTACTACTACTATATTACAGCTAAGGAATGCTCTAACCCTCTACTACTACTACTACTACTACTACTACTACTACTACTACTACTACTACTACTACTACTACTACTGCTACTATATTACAGCTAAGGAATGCTCTAACCCTCTACTACTACTACTACTACTACTACTACTACTGCTACTATATTACAGCTAAGGAATGCTCTAACCCTCTACTACTACTACTACAACTACTACTACTACTACTACTGCTACTATATTACAGCTAAGGAATGCTCTAACCCTCTACTACTACTACTACTACTACAACTACTACTACTACTACTACTGCTACTATATTACAGCTAAGGAATGCTCTAACCCTCTACTACTACTACTACTACTACTACTACTACTACTACTATATTACAGCTAGGGAATGCTCTAACCCTCTACTACTACTACTACAACTACTACTACTACTGCTACTATATTACAGCTAAGGAATGCTCTAACCCTCTACTACTACTACTACAACTACTACTACTACTGCTACAATATCACAGATAAGGAATGCTCTAACCCTCTACTACTACTACTACTACTACTATATCACAGATAAGGAATGCTCTAACCCTCTACTACTACTACTACTGCTACTATATTACAGCTAAGGAATGCTCTAACCCTCTACTACTACTACTACTACAACTACTACTACTACTACTGCTACTATATTACAGCTAAGGAATGCTCTAACCCTCTACTACTACTACTACTATATTACAGCTAAGGAATGCTCTAACCCTCTACTACTACAACTACTACTACTACTACTACAATATTACAGCTAATGTCACGCCCTGGTCGAAGTATTTTGTGTTTATCTTCATGTATTGGGTCAGGCCAGGGTGTGGCATGGGGTTTTTGTATTGTGGTGTGTTTTGTCTTGGGGTTTTGGTGTGTATGTATTGGGATTGTAGCTAGTGGGGTGATCTAGCAAAGTCTATGGCTGTCTGGAGTGGTTCTCAATCAGAGGCAGGTGTTTATCGTTGTCTCTGATTGGGAACCATATTTAGGCAGCCATATTCTTTGGTTGTGTTGTGGGTGATTGTCCTTAGTGTCCTTGTTCCTGTCTATGTGTTAGTGTACACTAGTATAGGCTGTTTCGGTTTTCGTTACGTTTATTGTTTTTTTAGTGTTTGTATTTAGATTCGTGTTACGTTTGTTCAAACATGGATCGCAATCTACACGCTGCATTTTGATCCGACTCTCCTTCACACCTAGAAAACCGTTACAGAATCACCCACCACCAACGGACCAAGCAGCGTGTCAACAGGCAGGAGCCACAGGAGAGATGGACATGGGAGGACGAACTGGAAGGTAAAGGACCTTGGGCTCAGCCTGGAGAATATCGCCGCCCCAAGGAACAACTGGAGGCGGAGTAAGCGGAGAGGCGCTGGTATGAGGAGGCAGCACGGCGACGCGGATGGAAGCCTGAGAGTCAGCCCCAAAAATGTATTGGGGGGGGCTCAGGGAGAGTGTGGCAGAGTCAGGAGTCAGACCTGAGCGAGCCAACTCTCTCTGTTTATCGTGAGGAGCCAAGGAGGAGACCAGAACCAGAGCCGGTGTTAGAGGTGAGCGAAGCAGAGACTGTGAAGGAGTTAATGGGGAAATTGGAGGAGAGAGAAATGAGGGAGTTGCTGTGTTGGTGCTTTTTGCATGGAATTCGCCCGACGGAACGTGTCAGGGATTTGATGGCACCTGGGTCAGCGCTCCATACTCGTCTTGAGGTGCGTGTTAGTCGGCTGGTGAAGTTGGTGCCAGCCTCACGCATCAGGCCTCCTGTGCACATCCCTAGCCTTGCACGTCCTGTGCCAGCACTGCTCTCAAGATCTCCAGTACGCCTTCACGGTCTAGCCCATCCTGTGCCACCTCCACACACCAGCCCTCCGGTAGCAGCTCCCCGCACCAGGCTTCCTGTGCGTGTCCTCGGTCCAGTACCACCAGTACCAGCACCACGCATCAGGCCTACAGTGCGCCTCGCCTCTCCAGCGCTGTCGGAGCCTTTCTCCTCTCCTGCGCTGCCGGAGTCTCCCGCCTGTTCAGTGCAGCTAGAGCCTTCTTCCTCTACAGCGCTGCTGGAGTCTCCTGTCTGTTATATAACTAGTATATTATGACTATATAACTAGTATATTAATACTATATAACTAGTATATTATGACTATATAACTAGTATATTAATACTATATAACTAGTATATTATGACTATATAACTAGTATATTATGACTATATAACTAGTATATTATGACTATATAACTAGTATATTATGACTATATAACTAGTATATTATTACTATATAACTAGTATATTATGACTATATAACTAGTATATTACTGATGTATCCAAGATGGCGTAGCAGTCGAACGTCTTGTAACCACTAGGCTACCCTGCCGTACTAGATAATTTAAGATCTGTTTTTGTAAGAACATAGTATATGGGAATGATTTTAAGAAATTGATCTTAATTCATTTGATTCCAAGATGGCGTAGCAGTCAGACGTCTTGTCGTGTCGTGTCCCTTGTATATATCGTTTTTTATATTTTTTAAACATATTTTTCTTCGCATATCTTTTAAAACATTTTGTTAAACCTCAACTTCTAAATACTCTCCTGCAACCCGCCTCACCCAATGTAGCTATTTTCTTCTAAAGTACTTATATCTACTTTGGATCCGAAACCCCTCAACTGAAGCTAGCCAGCTAACTACCAGCTGGCTACCAGCTATCAGTCAGCAAACCATTGCTAGCGGTCTTCAGCTAACCGGTCATCAGCTAACCTTTAGCTCGGAAAGCTCTCGCCAGTTCGAACAACGCGACTCTAACCAGAGCATAACGGACCTATTATTTTTTATCCCCGGATTCCCACCGGATTCCCACCGCAAACGGAACATTTTCAGCTGGATTCTTCACAACTAGCTATCGAGCTAACCGCAACCCCGGATGATTACTCCTGGCTGGCGTTTCCACCCACTTAGCTTGAAGCTAGCCCGGCCAGAGCTCCTGTGCTACCACCAAAGCATACTCCTGGGCTACCTGGCCCGGGTATCCTGGAAGGACATTGACCTCATCCCGTCAGTTGAGGATGCCTGGTCATTCTTTAAAAGTAACTTCCTCACCATTTTAGATAAGCATGCTCCGTTCAAAAAATGCAGAACTAAGAACAGATACAGCCCTTGGTTCACTCCAGACCTGACTGCCCTCGACCAGCACAAAAACATCCTGTGGCGGACTGCAATAGCATCGAACAGTCCCCGTGATATGCAACTGTTCAGGGAAGTCAGGAACCAATACACGCAGTCAGTCAGGAAAGCTAAGGCCAGCTTCTTCAGGCAGAAGTTTGCATCCTGTAGCTCCAACTCCAAAAGTTCTGGGACACTGTGAAGTCCATGGAGAACAAGAGCATCTATTCCCAGCTGCCCACTGCACTGAGGCTAGGTAACACGGTCACCACCGATAAGTCCATGATTATCAAAAACTTCAACAAGCATTTCTCAATGGCTGGCCATGCCTTCCGCCTGGCTACTCCAACCTCGGCCAACAGCTCCGCCCCCCCCGCAGCTACTCGCCCAAGCCTCTCCAGGTTCTCCTTTACCAAAATCCAGATAGCAGATGTTCTGAAAGAGCTGCAAAACCTGGACCCATACAAATCAGCTGGGCTTGACAATCTGGACCCTCTATTTCTGAAACTATCCGCCGCCATTGTCGCAACCCCTATTACCAGCCTGTTCAACCTCTCTTTCATATCGTCTGAGATCCCCAAGGACTGGAAAGCTGCCGCAGTCATCCCCCTCTTCAAAGGGGGAGACACCCTGGACCCAAACTGTTACAGACCTATATCCATCCTGCCCTGCCTACCTAAGATCTTCGAAAGTTAAGTTTCAAACAGGTCACTGACCATCTCGAATCCCACCGTACCTTCTCCGCTGTGCAATCTGGTTTCCGAGCCGGTCACGGGTGCACCTCAGCCACACTCAAGGTACTAAACGATACCATAACCGCCATCGATAAAAGACAGTACTGTGCAGCCGTCTTCATCGACCTTGCCAAGGCTTTCGACTCGGTCAATCACCATATTCTTATCGGCAGACTCAGTAGCCTCGGTTTTTCAGATGTCTGCCTTGCCTGGTTCACCAATTACTTTGCAGACAGAGTTCAGTGTGTCAAATCGGAGGGCATGCTGTCCGGTCCTCTCGCAGTCTCTATGGGGGTGCCACAGGGTTCAATCCTCAGGCCGACTCTTTTTTCTGTATATATCAATGATGTTGCTCTTGCTGCGGGCGATTCCCTGTTCCACCCATACGCAGACGACACCATTCTGTATACTTCTGGCCCTTGGACACTGTGCTATCTAACCTCCAAACGAGCTTCAATGCCATACAACACTCCTTCCGTGGCCTCCAACTGCTCTTAAACGCTAGTAAAACCAAATGCATGCTTTTCAACCGTTCGCTGCCTGCACCACCAACCTGGATGGTTCCAACCTTGAATATGTGGACAACTATAAGTACCTAGGTGTCTGGCTAGACTGTAAACTCTCCTTCCAGACCCATATCAAACATCTCCAATCGAAAATCAAATCAAGAGTCGGCTTTCTTTTCCGCAACAAAGCCTCCTTCACTCACGCCGCTAAACTTACCCTAGTAAAACTGACTATCCTACCAATCCTCGACTTCGGCGATGTCATCTACAAAATTGCTTCCAACACTCTACTCAGCAAACTGGATGCAGTTTATCACTGTGCCATCCGTTTTGTCACGAAAGCACCTTATACCACCCACCACTGCGACCTGTATGCTCTAGTCGGCTGGCCCTCGCTACATATTCGTCGCCAGACCCACTGGCTCCAGGTCATCTACAAGTCCATGCTAGGTAAAGCTCCGCCTTATCTCAGTTCACTGGTCACAATGGCAACACCCATCCGTAGCACGCGCTCCAGCAGGTGTATCTCACTGATCATCCTTAAAGCCAACACCTCATTTGGCCACCTTTCGTTCCAGTTCTCTGCTGCCTGTGACTGGAACGAATTGCAAAAAAAATTGCTTGAGTTGGAGACTTTTATCTCCCTCACCAACTTCAAACATCTGCTATCTGAGCAGCTAACCGATCGCTGCAGCTGTACATAGTCTATCGGCAAATAGCCCACCCATTTTTACCTACCTCATCCCCATACTGTTTTTATTTATTTACTTTTCTGCTCTTTTGCACACCAGTATCTCTACCTGTACATGACCATCTGATCATTTATCACTCCAGTGTTAATCTGCAAAATTGTAATTATTCGCCTACCTCATGCCTTTTGCACACAATGTATATAGACTCTCTTTTTTTTCTTCCTATTGTGTTATTGACTTGTTAATTGTTTACTCCATGTGTAACTCTGTGTTGTCTGCTCACACTGCTATGCTTTATCTTGGCCAGGTTGCAGTTGCAAATGAGAACCTGTTCTCAACTAGCCTACCTGGTTAAATAAAGGTGAAATAAAAAAAATAAAAAAATACTATATAACTAGTGTATTAATACTATATAACTAGTGTATTAATACTATATAACTAGTATATTAATACTATATAACTAGTGTATTATGACTATATAACTAGTGTATTAATACTATATAACTAGTATATTATGACTATATAACTAGTAAATTAATACTATATAACTAGTATATTAATACTATATAACTAGTATATTATGACTATATAACTCGTATATTATGACAACATAACTAGTATATTAATACTATATAACTAGTATATTAATACTATATAACTAGTATATTATGACTATATAACTAGTATATTAATACTATATAACTAGTATATTAATACTATATAACTAGTATATTATGACTATATAACTAGTATATTAATACTATATAACTAGTATATTATGACTATATAACTAGTATATTAATACTATATAACTAGTATATTAATACTATATAACTAGTATATTAATACTATATAACTAGTATATTATGACTATATAACTAGTATATTATGACTATATAACTAGTGTATTAATACTAACTAGTATATTAATACTATATAACTAGTATATTAATACTATATAACTAGTATATTAATACTATATAACTAGTGTATTATGACTATATAACTAGTGTAAATACTAGTGATTAATACTATATAACTAGTATATTAATACTATATAACTAGTGTATTATGACTATATAACTAGTGTATTAATACTATATAACTAGTATATTAATACTATATAACTAGTATATTATGACTATATAACTAGTATATTAATACTATATAACTAGTATATTATGACTATATAACTAGTATATTAATACTATATAACTAGTATATTAATACTATATAACTAGTATATTAATACTATATAACTAGTATATTATGACTATATAACTAGTATATTATGACTATATAACTAGTATATTAATACTATATAACTAGTATATTAATACTATATAACTAGTATATTAATACTATATAACTAGTATATTAATACTATATAACTAGTATATTATGACTATATAACTAGTATATTAATACTATATAACTAGTATATTATGACTATATAACTAGTATATTAATACTATATAACTAGTATATTAAGACTACATAACTAGTATATTAATACTATATAACTAGTATATTAATACTATATAACTAGTATATTATGACTATATAACTAGTATATTAATACTATATAACTAGTATATTAATACTACATAACTAGTATATTAATACTATATAACTAGTATATTATGACTATATAACTAGTATATTAATACTATATAACTAGTATATTAATACTATATAACTAGTATATTAATACTATATAACTAGTATATTAATACTATATAACTAGTATATTATGACTATATAACTAGTATATTAATACTATATAACTAGTATATTATGACTATATAACTAGTATATTAATACTATATAACTAGTATATTAATACTATATAACTAGTATATTAATACTATATAACTAGTATATTAATACTATATAACTAGTATATTATGACTATATAACTAGTATATTAATACTATATAACTAGTATATTAATACTACATAACTAGTATATTAATACTATATAACTAGTATATTATGACTATATAACTAGTATATTAATACTATATAACTAGTATATTAATACTATATAACTAGTGTATTAATACTATATAACTAGTATATTAATACTACATAACTAGTATATTAATACTATATAACTAGTATATTATGACTATATAACTCACCGCCAGTATCTCTTCACACTCTCTCTGTCTGAGACAATCTCCCAGGTGTAGCAGCAGGTCTCTGGGTCTGATCATTTTGGTGAAGCGAGGTTCTATCCGGTCCAGAAGCACTCTGTGTAGCTTGGTGCTCTCCAGGGTCTGAAAGTCCCACCCCTTCAGGGCCTCACACAGACCCTTATAGTCTAGAGACAACAACATTAGCAACAATATCAAGCAGGGCCTGGTACCATCCCAGTTCGTCCAGGAGACAGACAGACAGACCACACACACACACACCTTCTGCTTCCAGGGCATTTAGCAGGGCCTGGTACCATCCCAGTTCGTCCAGGAGACAGACAGACCACACACACACCTTCTGCTTCCAGGGTATCTAGCAGGGCCTGGTACCATCCCAGTTCGTCCAGCAGATAGACAGACAGACAGACAGACAGACAGACAGACAGACAGACAGACAGACCACACACACACACACACACACACACCTTCTGCTTCCAGGGCATCTAGCAGGGCCTGGTACCATCCCAGGTCGTCCAGGAGACACACATGGTCTAGAAACACCTGGGCTGCTGCCGTCACCGACTTACTCTCCTCTGATAGGATCCTCTCTGCAACCTCTGGAACGCGGAACACCAAAGGTTCATTACAGGAGAAGAAGAGGAGGAAAGGTTGCCTAGCGACTAAGAGCTCACTTGAACAAATTGCTGCTGTAAGTCCCTGTGTCTGCTAAATGACTACAATGTATGCTACATGTGAAATGAGAGGGAGAGGAGAGACCGTAAAGCGGAATAAGGGCAGAAAAGCTAGAATTGCTACTTTCTAGTGGCGTAAAGATGGAAGTGACGGTGTTGTGCCGAAAAGCTCCTCCCCCCTCCCAGAATCCCCCTCCCCGAGCACGCACTCAACTCTTCACTGCTGCGACTAGCTTGCTAGTTTGGGATTTCTGTTCATGTGTTAGGCTGCATTTCATTTTCTTTATGTCGGGTTGATCGCGGGGGGGGCTAGTAATGTCTGCAGTCTTCTGTTTGGCTATTTGTTTCAAGTGTAGTAGTCTATTAATTATTAATTTCGGTTGTCTCTCCTGATGTGACGTGTGTTCTATAGAAAGTATTTGACTCTGATGTGGTGTGTGTTCTATAGAAAGTATTTGACTCTGATGTGATGTGTGTTCTATAGAAAGTATTTGACTCTAGCCACAAAGTTAAGGAAATTAGAAGGGGGGATTTCGGCAAGGCTATTTTCTTGCCTGACAATTCTCCCCACCCCCCTTCTATTTTAGGACTGCAAGGCCTGGCACATGTCATAATCCTTTTTGGTGACCAATCATACCCTCTGATGTGTGCCACAGGAAGTATTAGACTCTAGTCACAACAGGAAGTGGTTATTTCAGAGCCCTCTGCTGTCCTCTCTACCCGTCCCTCAGTCCCCCCATCCCATCCTACTCTAACCACTAAGCTACCCTGCCGCCCCCATCCCATCCTACTCTAACCACTAGGCTACCCTACCGCCCCCATCCCATCCTACTCTAACCACTAGGCTACCCTGCCGCCCCCATCCCATTCTAACCACTAGGCTACCCTGGCGCCCCCATCCCATCCTACTCTAACCACTAGGCCACCCTGCCGCCCCCATCCCATCCTACTCTAACCACTAGGCTACCCTGCCGCCCCCATCCCATCCTACTCTAACCACTAGGCTACCCTGCCGCCCCATCCCATCCTACTCTAACCACTAGGCTACCCTGCCGCCCCCATCCCATCCTACTCTAACCACTAGGCTACCCTGCCGCCCCCATCCCATCCTACTCTAACCACTAGGCTACCCTGGCGCCCCCATCCCATCCTACTCTAACCACTAGGCTACCCTGCCGCCCCCATCCCATCCTACTCTAACCACTAGGCTACCCTGACGCCCCATCCCATCCTACTCTAACCACTAGGCTACCCTGCCGCCCCCATCCCATCCTACTCTAACCACTAGGCTACCCTGCCGCCCCCATCCCATCCTACTCTAACCACTAGGCTACCCTGCCGCCCCCATCCCATCCTACTCTAACCACTAGGCTACCCTGCCGCCCCATCCCATCCTACTCTAACCACTAGGCTACCCTGCCGCCCCCATCCCATCCTACTCTAACCACTAGGCTACCCTGCCGCCCCATCCCATCCTACTCTAACCACTAGGCTACCCTGCCGCCCCCATCCCATCCTACTCTAACCACTAGGCTACCCTGCCGCCCCATCCCATCCTACTCTAACCACTAGGCTACCCTGCCGCCCCCATCCCATCCTACTCTAACCACTAGGCTACCCTGGCATCCCCATCCCATCCTACTCTAACCACTAGGCTACCCTGCCGCCCCATCCCATCCTACTCTAACCACTAGGCTTCCCTGCCGCCCCCATCCCATCCTACTCTAACCACTAGGCTACCCTGCCGCCCCCATCCCATCCTACTCTAACCACTAGGCTACCCTGCCGCCCCATCCCATCCTACTCTAACCACTAGGCTACCCTGCCGCCCCATCCCATCCTACTCTAACCACTAGGCTACCCTGCCGCCCCATCCCATCCTACTCTAACCACTAGGCTACCCTGCCGCCCCCATCCCATCCTACTCTAACCACTAGGCTACCCTGCCGCCCCCATCCCATCCTACTCTAACCACTAGGCTACCCTGCCGCCCCCATCCCATCCTACTCTAACCACTAGGCTACCCTGCCGCCCCATCCCATCCTACTCTAACCACTAGGCTACCCTGCCGCCCCCATCCCATCCTACTCTAACCACTAGGCTACCCTGCCGCCCCCATCCCATCCTACTCTAACCACTAGGCTACCCTGCCGCCCCCATCCCATCCTACTCTAACCACTAGGCTACCCTGCCGCCCCCATCCCATCCTACTCTAACCACTAGGCTACCCTGCCGCCCCCATCCCATCCTACTCTAACCACTAGGCTACCCTGCCGCCCCCATCCCATCCTACTCTAACCACTAGGCTACCCTGCCGCCCCCATCCCATCCTACTCTAACCACTAGGCTACCCTGCCGCCCCCATCCCATGCTACTCTAACCACTAGGCTACCCTGCCGCCCCCATCCCATCCTACTCTAACCACTAGGCTACCCTGCCGCCCCCATCCCATCCTACTCTAACCACTAGGCTACCCTGCCGCCCCCATCCCATCCTACTCTAACCACTAGGCTACCCTGCCGCCCCCATCCCATCCTACTCTAACCACTAGGCTACCCTGCCGCCCCCATCCCATCCTACTCTAACCACTAGGCTACCCTGCCGCCCCCATCCCATCCTACTCTAACCACTAGGCTACCCTGCCGCCCCATCCCATCCTACTCTAACCACTAGGCTACCCTGCCGCCCCCATCCCATCCTACTCTAACCACTAGGCTACCCTGCCGCCCCCATCCCATCCTACTCTAACCACTAGGCTACCCTGCCGCCCCATCCCATCCTACTCTAACCACTAGGCTACCCTGCCGCCCCCATCCCATCCTACTCTAACCACTAGGCTACCCTGCCGCCCCCATCCCATCCTACTCTAACCACTAGGCTACCCTGCCGCCCCCATCCCATCCTACTCTAACCACTAGGCTACCCTGCCGCCCCATCCCATCCTACTCTAACCACTAGACTACCCTGCCGCCCCATCCCATCCTACACTAACCCCTCGGCTCCCCCGCAGCCCCCCTCCCATCCTACTCTAACCACTAGGCTACCCCGCCGCCCCCATCCCATCCTACTCTAACCACTAAGCTACCCTGCCGCCCCCATCCCATCCTACTCTAACCACTAGGCTACCCTGCCGCCCCCATCCCATCCTACTCTAACCACTAGGCTACCCTGCCGCCCCATCCCATCCTACTCTAACCACTAGGCTACCCTGCCGCCCCCATCCCATCCTACTCTAACCACTAGGCTACCCTGCCGCCCCATCCCATCCTACTCTAACCACTAGGCTACCCTGCCGCCCCATCCCATCCTACTCTAACCACTAGGCTACCCTGCCGCCCCCATCCCATCCTACTCTAACCACTAGGCTGCCCTGCCGCCCCCATCCCATCCTACTCTAACCACTAGGCTACCCTGCCGCCCCCATCCCATCCTACTCTAACCACTAGGCTACCCTGCCGCCCCCATCCCATCCTACTCTAACCACTAGGCTACCCTGCCGCCCCCATCCCATCCTACTCTAACCACTAGGCTACCCTGCCGCCCCCATCCCATCCTACTCTAACCACTAGGCTACCCTGCCGCCCCCATCCCATCCTACTCTAACCACTCTACTTTATCATATTGCATATGTAACATTTTAGAATATGGTAGATTCCATCATGTAATACAACATCTACCATAACATGTATTTATGGTTTCGGCATATACTGCACAAATTGATTATGTACTGTATATATACTGCATATACTGTACAAATGGATTATATACTGTATATATACTGTATACATATACTGTACAAATTGATAACTTTAAAATAAATGTGATTTGCTAAAAGGTGCATTAATTCTCCCCTCCGGTCCTTATTTCTACATTGAGTAGAATGACACAACATTGAGTAAAATGACACAACAAGTTTTGTCTTTTTAAATCTACAACATATGGTATTGTCTTGCCTCGGAGAATAAAGAACAGAATGAAGTGATTTATTTTCCATCACAGTGGCTTGTCCAAGATCCGACATATAGCACCACATACACATACAGACAGTCACTCCTCTGCCTACAAGGTGATATGGCTGCACTGCTATGAACAACATACTGTTTATAATCAACATCGTAGATGATAAAGAATGTGATGATACGTTTGTATTTACACCCGTTTTCCAAAACAATACATGTGGCTCGGGGAGAGAAAACATGTATATGTGCTGTTGTCTAACTAAGAAAGAAGAACGACATACAGAATAGACATGTGTGTGTAATATGTGTGTATAATATGTGTATATAATGTGTGTGTATAATATGTGTGTGAATAATATGTGTGTATAATATGTGTATATAATGTGTGTGTATAATATGTGTGTGAATAATATGTGTGTATAATATGTGTATATAATGTGTGTGTATAATATGTGTGTATAATATGTGTGTATAATGTGTGTATAATGTGTGTGTATAATATGTGTGTATAATATGTGTGTATAATATGTGTGTATAATGTGTGTGTATAATATGTGTGTATAATGTGTGTGTATAATATGTGTGTATAATGTGTGTATATAATGTGTGTGTATAATGTGTGTATATAATGTGTGTGTATAATATGTGTATAATGTGTGTGTATAATGTGTGTGTATAATGTGTGTATATAATGTGTGTGTATAATGTGTGTATATAATGTGTGTGTAATGTGTGTGTATAATGTGTGTGTATAATATGTGTGTATAATGTGTGTGTATAATATGTGTGTATAATATGTGTGAATAATATGTGTGTAATATGTGTGTATAATATGTGTGTATAATATGTGTATATAATGTGTGTGTCTAATATGTGTGTGTAATGTGTGTGTATAATGTGTGTGTATAATGTGTGTGTATAATATGTGTGTATAATATGTGTGTATAATATGTGTATAATGTGTGTGTATAATATGTGTGTATAATATGTGTGAATAATATGTGTATAATATGTGTGTATAATATGTGTGTATAATATGTGTGTATAATGTGTGTGTATAATATGTGTGTATAATATGTGTGTATAATATGTGTGTATAATGTGTGTGTATAATATGTGTGTATAATGTGTGTGTATAATATGTGTGTATAATGTGTGTGTATAATATGTGTGTATAATGTGTGTGTATAATATATTATTATATTATATATATTATAATATGTGTGTATAATATGTGTGTATATAATATGTGTGTATAATATGTGTGTATAATATGTGTGTATAATGTGTGTGTATAATATGTGTGTATAATATGTGTGTATAATGTGTGTGTATAATGTGTGTGTATAATATGTGTGTATAATATGTGTGTATAATATGTGTGTATAATATGTGTGTATAATATGTGTGTATAATATGTGTGTATAATATGTGTATATAATGTGTGTGTCTAATATGTGTGTGTAATGTGTGTGTATAATGTGTGTATATAATGTGTGTGTATAATATGTGTGTATAATATGTGTGTATAATATGTGTGAATAATATGTGTATAATATGTGTGTATAATATGTGTATATAATATGTGTGTATAATGTGTGTGTATAATATGTGTGTATAATGTGTGTGTATAATATGTGTGTATAATATGTGTGTATAATATGTGTGTATAATATGTGTGTATAATATGTGTGTATAATATGTGTGTATAATATGTGTGTATAATATGTGTGTATAATGTGTGTGTATAATGTGTGTGTATAATGTGTGTGTATAATATGTGTGTATAATGTGTGTGTAATAATATGTGTGTATAATGTGTGTGTATAATGTGTGTATATAATGTGTGTGTATAATATGTGTGTATAATATGTGTGTATAATATGTGTGTATAATGTGTGTGTATAATGTGTGTGTATAATATGTGTGTATAATATGTGTGTATAATATGTGTGTATATATGTGTGTATAATGTGTGTATAATATGTGTGTAATGTGTGTGTATATAATGTGTGTGTATAATGTGTGTGTATAATATGTGTGTATAATATGTGTGTATAATATGTGTGTATAATATGTGTGTATAATATGTGTGTATAATGTGTGTGTATAATGTGTGTGTATAATATGTGTGTATAATATGTGTGTATAATATGTGTATATAATGTGTGTGTCTAATATGTGTGTGTAATGTGTGTGTATAATGTGTGTGTATAATGTGTGTGTATAATATGTGTGTATAATATGTGTGTATAATATGTGTGAATAATATGTGTATAATATGTGTGTATAATATGTGTATAATATGTGTGTATAATGTGTGTGTATAATATGTGTGTATAATGTGTGTGTATAATAATATGTGTGTATAATATGTGTGTATAATATGTGTGTATAATATGTGTGTATAATATGTGTGTATAATATGTGTGTATAATATGTGTGTATAATATGTGTGTATAATATGTGTGTATAATATGTGTGTATAATATGTGTGTATAATATGTGTGTGTATAATGTGTGTGTATAATATGTGTGTATAATATATATAATATGTGTATAATATGTGTGTATAATATGTGTGTATAATATGTGTGTAATATGTGTGTATAATATGTGTGTATAATATGTGTGTATAATATGTGTGTATAATATGTGTGTATAATATGTATAATATGTGTATAATATGTGTGTATAATATGTGTATAATATGTGTGTATAATGTGTGTATAATATGTGTATAATATGTGTGTATAATATGTGTGTATAATATGTGTGTATAATATGTGTGTATAATGTGTGTATAATATGTGTGTATAATATGTGTGTATAATATGTGTGTATAATATGTGTGTATAATATGTGTGTATAATATGTGTGTATAATATGTGTATATAATGTGTGTGTATAATATGTGTATATAATATGTGTGTATAATATGTGTGTATAATATGTGTGTATAATATGTGTGTATAATATGTGTGTATAATATGTGTGTATAATATGTGTGTATAATATGTGTGTATAATATGTGTGTATAATATGTGTGTATATATGTGTGTATAATATGTGTGTATAATATGTGTGTATAATATGTGTGTATAATATGTGTATAATATGTGTGTATAATATGTGTATAATATGTGTGTATAATATGTGTGTATAATATGTGTGTATAATGTGTGTATAATATGTGTGTATAATGTATAATATGTGTGTATAATATGTGTATATAATGTGTGTGTATAATATGTGTGTATATGTGTGTGTATAATGTGTGTGTATAATATGTGTGTATAATATGTGTGTATAATATGTGTGTGTATAATATGTGTGTATAATATGTGTGTATAATATGTGTATAATAATGTGTGTGTATAATATGTGTGTATAATATGTGTGTATAATATGTGTGTATAATATGTGTGTATAATATGTGTGTATAATATGTGTGTATAATATGTGTGTATAATAATGTGTGTATATGTGTGTGTATAATATGTGTATAATATGTGTGTATAATATGTGTGTATAATATGTGTGTATAATGTGTGTGTATAATATGTGTGTATAATATGTGTGTATAATGTGTGTGTATAATATGTGTGTATAATATGTGTGTGTGTATAATATGTGTGTATAATATGTGTGTATAATATGTGTGTATAATATGTGTGTATAATATGTGTGTATAATGTGTGTGTATAATATGTGTGTATAATATGTGTGTATAATGTGTGTGTATATATGTGTGTATAATATGTGTGTATAATATGTGTGTATATAATGTGTGTATAATATGTGTATATAATGTGTGTATAATATGTGTGTATAATATGTGTGTATAATGTGTGTGTATAATATGTGTGTATAATATGTGTGTATAATGTGTGTGTATAATGTGTGTGTATAATAATATGTGTGTATAATATGTGTGTATAATATATAATATGTGTGTATAATGTGTGTATAATATGTGTGTATAATATGTGTGTATAATATGTGTGTATAATATGTGTGTATAATATGTGTGTATAATGTGTGTGTATAATATGTGTGTATAATATGTATATAATGTGTGTATAAATATGTGTGTATAATGTGTGTGTATAATATGTGTGTATAATATGTGTGTATAATATGTGTGTATAATATAATATGTGTGTATAATGTGTGTGTATAATATGTGTGTATATAATGTGTGTATAATGTGTGTGTATAATATGTGTGTATAATATGTGTGTATAATGTGTGTGTATAATATGTGTGTATAATATGTGTGTATAATATGTGTGTATAATATAATGTGTGTATAATATGTGTGTATAATATGTGTGTATAATGTGTGTGTATAATGTGTGTATAATGTGTGTGTATAATATGTGTGTATAATATGTGTGTATAATATGTGTATAATATGTGTGTATAATATGTGTGTATAATGTGTGTGTATAATATGTGTGTATAATATGTGTGTATAATATGTGTGTATAATATGTGTGTATATAATGTGTGTATAATGTGTGTGTATAATAATGTATATGTGTGTGTATAATAATAATGTGTGTATAATATAATAATATGTGTATAATATGTGTGTATAATATGTGTGTATAATATGTGTGTATAATATGTGTGTATAATATGTGTGTATAATATGTGTGTATAATGTGTGTGTATAATATATAATATGTGTGTATAATATGTGTGTATAATATGTGTGTATAATATGTGTGTATAATATGTGTGTATAATGTGTGTGTATAATATGTGTGTGTATAATATGTGTGTATAATGTGTGTATAATATGTGTGTATAATGTGTGTATAATGTGTATATAATGTGTAATGTATAATATGTGTGTATAATATGTGTGTATAATATGTGTGTATAATGTGTGTGTATAATATGTGTGTATAATATGTGTGTATAATATGTGTGTGTATAATATGTGTGTATAATGTGTGTATAATATGTGTATAATATGTGTGTATAATGTGTGTGTATAATATGTGTGTATAATATGTGTGTATAATGTGTGTGTATAATATGTGTGTATATAATATGTGTGTATAATATGTGTGTATAATATGTGTGTATAATGTGTGTGTATAATGTGTGTGTATAATGTGTGTGTATAATATGTGTGTATAATATGTGTGTATAATATGTGTGTATAATGTATAATGTGTGTGTATAATATGTGTATATAATATGTGTGTATAATATAATGTGTGTATAATGTGTATAATATGTGTGTATAATATGTGTGTATAATGTGTGTGTATAATGTGTGTGTATAATATGTGTGTATAATGTGTGTGTATAATATGTGTGTATAATATGTGTGTATAATGTGTGTGTATATAATATGTGTATAATATGTGTGTATAATATGTGTGTATAATATGTGTATAATATGTGTGTGTATAATGTGTGTGTATAATGTGTGTGTATAATATGTGTGTATAATGTGTGTGTATAATATGTGTGTATAATATGTGTGTATAATATGTGTATAATATGTGTGTATAATGTGTGTGTATAATATGTGTGTATAATATGTGTGTATAATATGTATAATGTGTGTATAATATGTGTGTATAATATGTGTGTATAATATGTGTATAATGTGTGTGTATAATATGTGTGTATAATATATAATAATGTGTGTATAATGTGTGTGTATAATATGTGTGTATAATGTGTGTGTATAATATGTGTGTATAATGTGTGTGTATAATGTGTGTATATAATGTGTGTGTATAATATGTGTGTATAATATGTGTGTATAATGTATAATATGTGTATAATATGTGTATAATGTGTGTGTATAATATGTGTGTATAATATGTGTGTATAATATGTGTGTATAATGTGTGTATAATATGTGTGTGTGTATAATGTGTGTATAATATGTGTGTATAATATGTGTATAATGTGTGTATAATGTGTGTGTATAATGTGTGTATAATATGTGTGTATAATATGTGTGTATAATGTATAATATGTGTGTATAATATGTGTGTATAATGTGTGTGTATAATGTGTGTGTATAATATGTGTGTATAATGTGTGTATAATATGTGTGTATAATGTGTGTGTATAATGTGTGTGTATAATATGTGTGTATAATATGTGTGTATAATATGTGTGTATAATATGTGTGTATAATGTGTGTGTATAATGTGTGTGTATAATATGTGTGTATAATATGTGTGTATAATGTGTGTGTATAATATGTGTGTATAATGTGTGTGTATAATGTGTGTATATAATGTGTGTGTATAATATGTGTGTATAATATGTGTGTATAATATGTGTGTATAATATGTGTGTATAATATGTGTGTGTATAATATGTGTGTATAATGTGTGTGTATAATGTGTGTGTATAATATGTGTGTATAATATGTGTGTATAATGTGTGTGTATAATGTGTGTGTATAATGTGTGTGTATAATGTGTGTGTATAATGTGTGTGTATATATGTGTGTGTATAATATGTGTGTATAATATGTGTGTATAATGTGTGTGTATAATATGTGTGTATAATATGTGTGTATAATGTGTGTGTATAATGTGTGTGTATAATATGTGTGTATAATATGTGTGTATAATGTGTGTATAATATGTGTGTATAATATGTGTGTATAATATGTGTGTATAATATGTGTGTATAATATGTGTATAATATGTGTATAATGTGTGTGTATAATATGTGTGTATAATGTGTGTGTATAATATGTGTGTATAATATGTGTGTATAATATGTGTGTATAATATGTGTGTATAATGTGTGTATAATATAATATGTGTATATAATGTGTATAATATGTGTGTATAATATGTGTGTATAATATGTGTATATAATATGTGTGTATAATATGTGTGTATAATGTGTGTATAATATGTGTATAATAATATGTGTGTATAATGTGTGTGTATAATATGTGTGTATAATGTGTGTGTATAATATGTGTGTATAATGTGTGTATAATATGTGTGTATATGTAATGTGTATAATGTGTGTATAATATGTGTGTATAATATGTGTGTATAATGTGTGTGTATAATATGTGTGTATAATGTGTGTGTATAATATGTGTGTATAATGTGTGTGTATAATATGTGTGTATAATATGTGTGTATAATGTGTGTGTATAATATGTGTGTATAATGTGTGTGTATAATATGTGTGTATAATGTGTGTGTATAATATGTGTGTATAATGTGTGTGTATAATGTGTGTGTATAATATGTGTGTATAATATGTGTGTATAATATGTGTGTATAATATGTGTGTATAATATGTGTGTATAATATGTGTGTATAATATGTGTATATAATATAATATGTGTGTATAATATGTGTGTATAATATGTGTATAATGTGTGTATAATGTGTGTATAATATGTGTGTATAATATGTGTATAATAATGTGTATAATATGTGTGTATAATATGTGTGTATAATGTGTGTGTATAATATGTGTGTATAATATGTGTGTATAATATGTGTGTATAATATGTGTGTATAATATGTGTGTATAATATGTGTGTATAATATGTGTGTATATGTGTGTGTATAATATGTGTGTATAATATGTGTGTATAATATGTGTGTATAATATGTGTGTATAATATGTGTGTATAATATGTGTGTATAATATGTGTGTATAATATGTGTGTATAATATGTGTGTATAATGTGTGTGTATAATATGTGTGTATAATATGTGTGTATAATGTGTGTGTATAATATGTGTGTATAATATGTGTGTATAATATGTGTGTATAATGTGTGTGTATAATATGTGTGTATAATATGTGTGTATAATATGTGTGTATAATGTGTGTGTATAATGTGTGTATATAATGTGTGTGTATAATATGTGTGTATAATGTGTGTGTATAATATGTGTGTAATGTGTGTGTGTATAATGTGTGTGTATAATGTGTGTGTATAATGTGTGTGTATAATATGTGTGTATAATGTGTGTGTATAATGTGTGTGTATAATGTGTGTGTATAATGTGTGTGTATAATATGTGTGTATAATATGTGTATAATATGTGTGTATAATGTGTGTGTATAATAATGTGTATAATATGTGTATAATATGTATAATATGTGTGTATAATATAATATGTGTATAATGTGTGTGTATAATATGTGTGTATAATGTGTGTGTATAATATGTGTGTATAATGTGTGTGTGTGTATAATATGTGTGTATAATGTGTGTGTATAATATGTGTGTATAATATGTGTATATAATGTGTGTATAATGTGTGTGTATAATGTGTGTGTATAATGTGTGTGTATAATGTGTGTGTATAATATGTGTGTAATGTGTGTGTGTATAATGTGTGTGTATAATATGTGTGTATAATGTGTGTGTATAATATGTGTGTATAATGTGTGTGTATAATGTGTGTGTATAATATGTGTGTATAATGTGTGTGTATAATATGTGTGTATAATATGTGTGTATAATATGTGTGTATAATGTGTGTGTATAATGTGTGTGTATAATATGTGTGTATAATATGTGTGTATAATATGTATAATATGTATAATGTGTGTGTATAATATGTGTGTATAATATGTGTGTATAATATGTGTGTATAATATGTGTGTATAATATGTGTGTATAATGTGTGTATAATGTGTATAATGTGTGTGTATAATATGTGTGTATAATGTGTGTGTATAATATGTGTGTATAATATGTGTGTATAATATGTGTGTATAATATAATGTGTGTATAATATGTGTGTATAATATGTGTGTATAATATGTGTGTATAATGTGTGTGTATAATATGTGTATAATATGTGTGTATAATATGTGTGTATAATGTGTGTATAATATGTGTGTATAATATGTGTGTATAATATGTGTGTATAATATGTGTGTATAATATGTGTGTATAATATGTGTGTATAATGTGTGTGTATAATATGTGTGTATAATATGTGTGTATAATATGTGTGTATAATATGTGTGTATAATGTGTGTGTATAATATAATGTGTGTATAATGTGTGTGTATAATATGTGTGTATAATGTGTATAATATGTGTGTATAATATGTGTGTATAATGTGTGTGTATAATGTGTGTGTATAATATGTGTGTATAATATGTGTGTATAATATGTGTGTATAATATGTGTGTATAATATGTGTGTATAATGTGTGTATAATATGTGTGTATAATGTGTGTGTATAATATGTGTGTATAATATGTGTGTATAATGTGTGTATAATATGTGTGTATAATGTGTGTGTATAATATGTGTGTATAATGTGTGTATAATATGTGTGTATAATATGTGTGTATAGTGTGTATAATATGTGTATATAATGTGTGTGTATAATATGTGTGTATAATAATGTGTATAATGTGTGTGTATAATATGTGTGTATAATGTGTGTGTATAATATGTGTGTATAATATGTGTGTATAATATGTGTGTATAATATGTGTGTATAATATGTGTGTATAATATGTGTGTATAATGTGTGTGTATAATATGTGTATATAATATGTGTGTATAATATGTGTGTATAATATGTGTGTATAATGTGTGTGAATAATATGTGTATAATATGTGTGTATAATATGTGTGTATAATATGTGTGTATAATATGTGTGTATAATATGTGTGTATAATGTGTGTGTATAATATGTGTGTATAATATGTGTGTATAATGTGTGTGTATAATATGTGTGTATAATGTGTGTGTATAATGTGTGTATAATATGTGTGTATAATATGTGTGTATAATATGTGTGTATAATATGTGTGTATAATATGTGTGTATATAATGTGTGTGTATAATATGTATATAATGTGTGTGTATAATATGTGTGTATAATATATAATATGTGTGTGTATAATATGTGTGTATAATATGTGTGTATAATGTGTGTGTATAATATGTGTGTATAATGTGTATAATGTGTGTGTATAATATAATATGTGTGTATAATATGTGTGTATAATATGTATAATATGTGTGTATAATATGTGTGTATAATATGTGTGTATAATGTGTGTGTATAATATGTGTGTATAATGTGTGTGTATAATGTGTGTGTATAATATGTGTGTATAATGTGTGTGTATAATATGTGTGTAATATGTGTATAATATGTGTGTATAATGTGTGTGTATAATATGTGTATAATATGTGTGTATAATATGTGTATAATATGTGTGTATAATGTGTGTGTATAATGTGTATGTATAATATAATGTGTGTATAATATGTGTGTATAATATGTATAATATGTGTGTATAATATGTGTGTATATATGTGTGTGTATAATATGTGTGTATAATATGTGTGTATAATGTGTGTATAATATGTGTATATAATGTGTGTGTATAATGTGTGTATAATATGTGTATATAATATGTGTGTATAATGTGTGTGTATAATATGTGTGTATAATGTGTGTGTATAATGTGTGTGTATAATATGTGTGTATAATATGTGTGTATAATATGTGTGTATAATATGTGTGTATAATGTGTGTGAATAATATGTGTATAATATGTGTGTATAATATGTGTGTATAATATGTGTGTATAATGTGTGTGTATAATATGTGTGTATAATATGTGTGTATAATATGTGTGTATAATATGTGTGTATAATGTGTGTGTATAATATGTGTGTATAATGTGTGTGTATAATGTGTGTGTATAATATGTGTGTATATGTGTGTATAATGTGTGTATAATAATGTATAATATGTGTGTATAATATGTGTATAATATGTGTGTATAATATGTGTGTATAATGTGTGTGTATAATATGTGTGTATAATGTGTGTGTATAATGTGTGTGTATAATATGTGTGTATAATGTGTGTGTATAATATAATGTGTATAATGTGTGTGTATAATGTGTGTGTATAATGTATAATGTGTGTATAATATGTGTGTATATAATGTGTGTATAATATGTGTGTATAATATGTGTGTATAATATGTGTGTATAATATGTGTGTATAATATGTGTGTAATAATGTGTGTATAATATGTGTATAATATGTGTATATAATATGTGTGTATAATATGTGTGTATATAATGTGTATATAATGTGTGTATAATATGTGTGTATAATATGTGTGTAATATGTGTGTATAATGTGTGTGTGTGTATAATGTGTGTGTATAATATGTGTGTATAATATGTGTGTATAATATGTGTGTATAATATGTGTGTATAATATGTGTATAATAATGTGTGTATAATATATAATATGTATAATATGTATAATGTGTGTGTATAATATGTGTATATAATGTGTGTGTATAATGTGTGTGTATAATGTGTGTGTATAATATGTGTGTATAATGTGTGTGTATAATATGTGTGTATAATATGTGTGTATAATATGTGTATAATGTGTGTGTATAATATGTGTGTATAATATGTGTGTATAATATGTGTGTATAATATGTGTGTATAATATGTGTGTATAATATGTGTATAATGTGTGTGTATAATATGTGTGTATAATATGTGTGTATAATGTGTGTGTATAATATGTGTGTATAATATGTGTGTATAATGTGTGTATATAATGTGTGTGTATAATATGTGTGTATAATATGTGTGTATAATATGTGTGTATAATATGTGTGAATAATATGTGTATAATATGTGTGTATAATATGTGTGTATAATATGTGTGTATAATGTGTGTGTATAATATGTGTGTATAATGTGTGTGTATAATGTGTGTATAATAATATGTGTGTATAATGTGTGTGTATAATATGTGTATGTATAATGTGTGTGTATAATATGTGTGTATAATGTGTGTGTATAATATGTGTGTATAATATGTGTGTATAATGTGTGTGTATAATATGTGTGTATAATATGTGTGTATAATGTGTGTATAATGTGTGTGTATAATGTGTGTGTATAATGTGTGTGTATAATATGTGTGTATAATATGTGTGTATAATATGTGTATATAATGTATAATATGTGTGTATAATGTGTGTGTATAATGTGTGTGTATAATGTGTGTGTATAATGTGTGTGTATAATGTGTGTGTATAATGTGTGTGTATAATGTGTGTGTATAATGTGTGTATAATATGTGTGTATAATGTGTGTGTATAATATGTGTGTATAATGTGTGTGTATAATGTGTGTGTGTATAATGTGTGTATATAATGTGTGTGTATAATGTGTGTGTATAATATGTGTGTATAATATAATGTGTGTATAATATGTGTGTATATAATATGTATAATAATATGTGTATAAATGTGTATAATGTGTGTGTATAATGTGTGTATAATGTGTGTGTATAATATGTGTGTATAATATGTGTGTATAATATGTGTGTATAATATGTGTGTATAATATGTGTGTATAATGTGTGTGTATAATATGTGTGTATAATGTGTGTGTATAATATGTGTGTATAATATGTGTGTATAATATGTGTGTATAATATGTGTGTATAATATGTGTGTATAATATGTGTGTATAATGTGTGTGTATAATATGTGTGTATAATGTGTGTGTATAATATGTGTGTATAATATGTGTGTATAATGTGTGTGTATAATATGTGTGTATAATATGTGTATATAATGTGTGTATAATATGTGTATATAATGTGTGTGTATATATGTGTGTATAATATGTGTGTATAATATGTGTATATAATATGTGTGTATAATGTGTGTGTATAATGTGTGTGTATAATGTGTGTGTATAATATGTGTGTATAATATGTGTGTATAATATGTGTGTATAATATGTGTGTATAATGTGTGTGTATAATATGTGTGTATAATATGTGTGTATAATATGTGTATATAATATGTGTGTATAATATGTGTGTATAATGTGTGTGTATAATGTGTGTGTATAATGTGTGTGTATAATATGTGTGTATAATATGTGTGTATAATATGTGTGTATAATGTGTGTGTATAATATGTGTGTATAATATGTGTGTATAATATGTGTGTATAATATGTGTATAATATGTGTGTATAATATGTGTGTATAATGTGTGTGTATAATATGTGTGTATAATGTGTGTGTATAATATGTGTGTATAATATGTGTGTATAATATGTGTGTATAATATGTGTGTATAATGTGTGTGTATAATATGTGTGTATAATATGTGTGTATAATGTGTGTGTATAATATGTGTGTATAATATGTGTGTATAATATGTGTGTATAATGTGTGTGTATAATGTGTGTGTATAATATGTGTGTATAATATGTGTGTATAATGTGTGTGTATAATATGTGTGTATAATATGTGTGTATATAATGTGTGTGTATAATATGTGTGTATAATGTGTGTGTATAATATGTGTGTATAATATGTGTGTATAATATGTGTGTATAATGTGTGTGTATAATGTGTGTGTATAATGTGTGTGTATAATATGTGTGTATAATGTGTGTGTATAATATGTGTATATAATATGTGTGTATAATGTGTGTGTATAATGTGTGTGTATAATGTGTGTGTATAATGTGTGTGTATAATATGTGTGTAATGTGTGTGTGTATAATGTGTGTGTATAATGTGTGTGTATAATGTGTGTGTAATATGTGTGTATAATGTGTGTGTATAATGTGTGTGTATAATGTGTGTGTAATATGTGTGTATAATATGTGTATATAATATGTGTGTATAATGTGTGTGTATAATGTGTGTGTATAATGTGTGTGTATAATGTGTGTGTATAATATGTGTGTATAATATGTGTGTATAATATGTGTGTATAATGTGTGTGTATAATATGTGTGTATAATATGTGTGTATAATGTGTGTGTATAATGTGTGTATATAATATGTGTGTATAATGTATAATATGTGTGTATAATGTGTGTGTATAATGTGTGTGTATAATATGTGTGTATAATATGTGTGTATAATATGTGTGTATAATATGTGTATATAATGTGTGTGTATAATATGTGTGTATAATATGTGTGTATAATATGTGTATATAATATGTGTGTGTATAATGTGTGTGTATAATATGTGTGTATAATGTGTGTGTATAATATGTGTGTATAATATGTGTGTATAATATGTGTGTATAATATATAATATGTATATAATATGTGTGTGTGTATAATATGTGTGTATAATATGTGTGTATAATATGTGTGTATAATGTGTGTGTATAATGTGTGTGTATAATGTGTGTGTATAATATGTGTGTATAATATGTGTGTATAATGTGTGTGTATAATATGTGTGTATAATATGTGTGTATATAATGTGTGTGTATAATATGTGTGTATAATATGTGTGTATAATGTGTGTGTATAATATGTGTGTATAATATGTGTGTATAATATGTGTGTATAATATGTGTGTATAATATGTGTGTATAATGTGTGTGTATAATATGTGTGTATAATGTGTGTGTATAATATGTGTGTATAATATGTATAATATGTGTGTATAATATGTGTGTATAATGTGTGTGTATAATATGTGTGTATAATATGTGTATAATAATGTGTGTATAATATGTGTGTATAATATGTGTGTATATAATAATATGTGTGTATAATGTGTGTGTATAATATGTGTGTATAATATGTGTGTATAATGTGTGTGTATAATATGTGTGTATAATATGTGTATAATGTGTGTGTATAATGTGTGTATAATATGTGTGTATAATATGTGTGTATAATGTGTGTGTATAATATGTGTATAATGTGTGTGTATAATATGTGTGTATAATGTGTGTGTATAATATGTGTGTATAATGTGTGTGTATAATGTGTGTATATAATGTGTGTGTATAATGTGTGTGTATAATGTGTGTGTATAATATGTGTGTATAATGTGTGTGTATAATGTGTGTGTATAATGTGTGTGTAATGTGTGTGTATAATATGTGTGTATAATATGTGTGTATAATGTGTATAATGTGTGTATAATATGTGTGTATAATGTGTGTGTATAATGTGTGTGTATAATGTGTGTGTATAATATGTGTAATATGTATAATATGTGTGTATAATATGTGTGTATAATATGTGTGTATAATGTGTGTGTATAATATGTGTGTATAATGTGTGTGTATAATATGTGTGTATAATGTGTGTATAATAATGTGTGTGTATAATAATGTGTGTGTATAATATGTGTGTATAATGTGTGTGTATAATGTGTGTGTATAATGTGTGTGTATATATATGTGTGTATAATATGTGTGTATAATGTGTATAATGTGTGTATAATATGTGTGTATAATGTATATAATGTGTGTGTATAATATGTGTGTATAATGTGTGTGTATAATAAATGTGTGTATAATGTGTGTGAATAATATGTGTATAATATGTGTGTATAATATGTGTGTATAATATGTGTGTATAATGTGTGTGTATAATATGTGTGTATAATATGTGTGTATAATATGTGTGTATAATATGTGTGTATAATGTGTGTGTATAATATGTGTGTATAATGTGTGTATAATATGTGTGTATAATATGTGTGTATAATGTGTGTATATAATATGTGTGTATAATATGTGTGTATAATATGTGTATAATGTGTATAATATGTGTGTATAATATGTATATATGTGTGTATAATGTGTGTGTATAATGTGTGTGTATAATATGTGTGTATAATATGTGTGTATAATATGTGTGTATAATGTGTGTGTATAATGTGTGTGTATAATGTGTGTGTATAATGTGTGTGTATAATATGTGTGTATAATGTGTGTGTATAATATGTGTGTATAATATGTGTGTATAATGTGTGTGTATATAATGTGTGTATATAATATGTGTGTATAATGTGTGTGTATAATGTGTGTATAATGTGTGTGTATAATATGTGTGTATAATGTGTGTGTATAATATGTGTGTAATGTGTGTGTGTATAATGTGTGTGTATAATGTGTGTGTAATATGTGTGTATAATGTGTGTGTATAATGTGTGTATAATGTGTGTGTATAATGTGTGTGTATAATGTGTGTGTATAATATGTGTGTAATGTGTGTGTGTATAATGTGTGTGTATAATGTGTGTGTATAATATGTGTGTATAATGTGTGTGTATAATATGTGTGTATAATGTGTGTGTATAATGTGTGTGTATAATATGTGTGTATAATATGTGTGTATAATGTGTGTATAATGTGTGTGTATAATGTGTGTGTATAATGTGTGTGTATAATGTGTGTGTATAATGTGTGTGTGTATAATGTGTGTGTATAATGTGTGTGTATAATATGTGTGTATAATGTGTGTGTATAATGTGTGTGTAATGTGTGTGTGTAATATGTGTGTATAATATGTGTATATAATATGTGTGTATAATGTGTGTGTATAATGTGTGTGTATAATGTGTGTGTATAATGTGTGTGTATAATATGTGTGTATAATATGTGTGTGTATAATGTGTGTGTATAATATGTGTGTATAATATGTGTGTATAATGTGTGTGTATAATGTGTGTGTATAATATGTGTGTATAATATGTGTGTGTATAATGTGTGTGTATAATATGTGTGTATACTGTGTGTGTATAATGTGTGTGTATAATATGTGTGTATAATATGTGTGTATAATGTGTGTGTATAATGTGTGTGTATAATATGTGTGTATAATATGTGTGTATAATATGTGTGTATAATGTGTGTGTATAATGTGTGTGTATAATATGTGTGTATAATATGTGTGTATAATATGTGTGTATAATGTGTGTGTATAATGTGTGTGTATAATATGTGTGTATAATATGTGTGTGTATAATGTGTGTGTATAATATGTGTGTATAATATGTGTGTATAATGTGTGTGTATAATGTGTGTGTATAATGTGTGTGTATAATATGTGTGTATACTGTGTGTGTATAATGTGTGTGTATAATATGTGTGTATAATATGTGTGTATAATGTGTGTGTATAATATGTGTGTATAATATGTGTGTATAATATGTGTGTATAATGTGTGTGTATAATGTGTGTGTATAATATGTGTGTATAATGTGTGTGTATAATGTGTGTGTATAATATGTGTGTATAATATGTGTGTATAATATGTGTGTATAATGTGTGTGTATAATGTGTGTGTATAATGTGTGTGTATAATATGTGTATAATATGTGTGTAATATGTGTGTAATGTATGTGTGCCTGTCTGTCTAAACTTGAAAGGTTATCAGAGTCAAATACTTTCACCCCCAAAGAGGACTCTGTTCCAAGAAAGTGATTTGTCACTTTATAACTTATTATGCAAAGATGTCCTATTTAATTAATGTTTGTTAACAAACTACACTTTCTGTGATGTTTTGTGTGATAATATTTGTGTATCATCTTTATTTTCTTAAACATTACAAAATGTTTCTAAAATAAATGTTTGTTGTCTTTATGCTCGGCAATAAAATTGCCTTGCCGAAACCCCCAATACTTTCTATAGAACCCCCCCCCTTCTAATTTCCTTAATTTTGTAGCTTAGAGTCCAGTACAACACACGTCACATCAGAGTCAAATACTTTCTATAGAACACACGTCACATCAGAGTCAAATACTTTCTATAGAACACACGTCACATCAGAGTCAAATACTTTCTATAGAACACACATCACATCAGGAGAGACAACCGAAATTAATAATTGATGTGTGTGTGTGTGTGTGTGTGTGTGTGTGTGTGTGTGTGTGTGTGTGTGTGTGTGTGTGTGTGTGTGTGTGTGTGTGTGTGTGTGTGTGTGTATGTGTGTGTGTGTGTGTGTGTGTGTGTGTGTGTGTGTGTGTGTGTGTGTGTGTGTGTGTGTGTGTGTGTGTATGTGTGTGTGTGTGTATGTGTGTTATATTAAACCATTGAGGAGGGAGTCAAATGTAGGCAAGTAATAAACATTTCAGAACAACTACTAATCCAATAAGACATGGGAGAGATGACGAATTCTGGCAAAGAGATTTATTTCTAGACTACTACACTTGAAACAAATAGCCAAACCGAAAACTTCAGACATTACTAGTGCCTCCCCCGCGATAAAACCGACATAAAAAAAATAAAATGAAACGCAGCCAAACTTGAACAGATATCTCAACTAGCAAGCAAGTCGCAGCAGTGAAGAATTGAGTGCGTGCGCGTTCACGTATGTCGCAACGATGAATCATTGAGGGCGTGCGCGTTCACGCGAAGGGGAAGTGTTCTGGCTGGGGGGGTCTGGCAGGGGGGGTCTGGGACAACGGTGGCAGTCATTTCTCTACATGCAAACCATTTGTCAGCGTCACAGGCCGTGAGACACAAATTAAAACAAATCATTGTTTTGTAGAATTGCATTCGAAATAAGAACAAAATCATGTAATCAAAAGCTGACCGTGTCTGTCGATATGAAACAGGATAACAATGGTAAAACAATCGTATAGACTACAGTTAGTAGCTAAAACAACAGGATAACAATGTAAAGCTAAACCAGGATAAAAGGTAAAGGAACAGACTACCGTTAGTAGCTAAAGCAACAAAGCGACATTATACATACTGTACCTGGTTGCAGGTAAGTTGTCATGAAGCCTTTGACGTAAGACGGTCGCAAAATATGAATCACGTATTTACTATAACTCTGTAGATTGCTCTTCTCCATCTCATACATGATCGATGAATGATCGATGAACTGATAGCAGAGAGATATTGACTATGTCTCTTGCATTAAGCTGACAGCTGCTCCACGGCTATAGTGGTTTGGTGCTCCGTGATATTGGTCGCACTGACTCAGCTGATCTCCTATAACATGTCTGGTAACCACGCCTCAGCCTCGCCAGCCTGAAGAAACGAAACCGAAACTTCCCGAGTGACAATAAAACGAAACACCTTCCTCAGTAAAGTCCCTAGAGGTGGTAGGGTAGTTAGATCCAAGATCTAGGATCCGTTTGGACTCGTTACATAACCCACTCGCGAGGGCAACACCAAAAAATACCAAAGATCAGTCTCTATGGTCGTGGTGAACTAATCTGTGCCAAATAACATTCACTATATACCATACAGGATAGATTAAATTGATCAATAGAGGTGCTGCATCAATGAAATAGCAGAGCATACAAATGACACATTTTTATTTAGGACGAATTCCCTGTGACAATTTATTATACAATATTATGCAAAGCAGCATCTTGTTTTAACACCATAATCACTCATAACAGTTGTAGCAAAAGCCAAAAGAGATCAAACCCCTCCCCCAGTAGCCGGTCCAGAGCCACATCCATGGGCTCTAAGACCAACTATTGACTGGGGAATGCGGGAACAAACTGCCACAACAGCAAGTGACCAGCAGAGGGAGCCAAATGCACAGGAACTACAAGTACTGTGCATTAAACAGGAACCAACCTACAGGAAGACTGAGGAGGAGTGGTAGGAAACAGATCTACCAAACCAACGCCCCAACGGAAGAAAACGTATGGGCATCAGTGCTGAAGGAACTAACATTGGACTAAGTGCTACATAATCTTGAGCAACGCTGCAACAAAAAGTGACAAAGACATAATGTAAAGGCACACTGTGTTGAGATAGATTGCACTCATGAACATCTTCCCCAAACTGAGTGTCTAAAAGAGGTATAAAATGAGGAGAGATCAGTGCCTAGGCATGATCCTTAACCATATGATTTGGACATCATAGAGAATCATCAGACCAGGTCAATTACTTTTACTATACTCTGTTTGTATTGACTACTTTGACATCAAGGCGCGAGCAAGAATTGTGTTGTACATGGAAGCTCACACCACTTAAAAAGAGTAAGAGAACAAGATTGTGGAAGAGAGAACTTCACCCCTCAACAGAGTGAGGTGTAGAGAACTTCACCCCTCAACAGAGTGAGGTGTAGAGGTAAATATATGGGTGTTTGCTTTGTTTAAGAGTTATAAGAAATGTGTTAAGTGATTTATATTTGCAAAATATTACGTGGCTTAGCATAGCGCATTAAGTCAAATACATATAACAAGACTAGTTTCCCAGTGACTACTAGCTGACGAGCATAATAACTAACAGAAGATAAGTTATTAGGTATTGATATATAAAGAGAAGAGGACCCAAGGTTAGGGAGTATAGGAAGAGTCTATAAACATATAGTAATAAAGTCCTCATCTATCCAAGGCCTCATACTAGACTACTGTTATTAGGTATTGATATATAAAGAGAAGACAAGGTTAGGGAGTATAGGAAGAGTCTATAAACATAAAGTAATAAAGTCCTCATCTATCCAAGGCCCCATACTAGACTACTGTTATTAGGTATTGATATATAAAGAGAAGACAAGGTTAGGGAGTATAGGAAGAGTCTATAAACATATAGTAATAAAGTCCTCATCTATCCAAGGCCTCATACTAGACTACTGTTATTAGGTATTGATATATAAAGAGAAGACAAGGTTAGGGAGTATAGGAAGAGTCTATAAACATAAAGTAATAAGGTCCTCATCTATCCAAGACCCCACACTAGACCGGGAAAATAAGGGAGTGACAACGTGAACCAAGGAACAAACCCAACTCACGCCAAGGGCCATTACGAAGAAATAGAAGGGTTGGTAGGGCCGCACGGCAAGGCCCTTGTTACACCGCAGTAACTAAAATCCTACAGTACTCTGCCCAGCCAGAGGACGGGGTAGAGGCTTTTGCTGCAGGCGACGGGCAAAAGTCAGCGCTGTGACACTGTAACCAGGAATGTGCCCCAAATAACACCCAAGTGCACTACTTTAGACCCAATTCCCTATATAGTACACTACTTTAGACCAGAGCCCTATTCCCTATATAGTGCACTACTATAGACCAGGGCCCTATTCCCTATATAGTGGCACTACTATAGACCCTATTCCCTATATAGTACACTACTTTAGACCCAATTCCCTATATAGTGCACTACTATAGACCAGAGCCCTATTCCCTATATAGTGCACTACTATAGACCAGAGCCCTATTCGCTATATAGTACACTACTTTAGACCCTATTCCCTATATAGTGCACTACTATAGACCAGAGCCCTATTCCCTATATAGTGCACTACTATAGACTAGAGCCCTATTCCCTATATAGTGCACTACTTTAGACCCTATTCCCTATATAGTGCACTACTTTAGACCCTATTCCCTATATAGTGCTCTACTATAGACCAGAGCCCTATTCCCTATATAGTGGTACTACTATAGACCAGAGCCCTATTCCCTATATAGTGGTACTACTATAGACCAGAGCCCTATTCCCTATATAGTGCACGACTACAGACCAGAGCCCTAAAAACTACAGACCAGAGCCCTAAAAACTACAGACCAGAGCCCTAAAAACAGAAGCTGTTTTTCAGTCTCTCGGTCCCTGCTTTGATGCACCTGCACTGACCTTGCCTTCTGGATGATAGCGGGGTGAACAGGCAGTGGCTCGGGTGGTTGTTGTCCTTGATGATCTTTATGGCCTTCCTGTGACATCGGGTGGTGTAGGTGTCCTGGAGGGCAGGTAGTTTGCCCCCGGTGATGCGTTGTGCAGACCTCACGACCCTCTGGAGAGCCTTACGGTTGTGGGCGGAGCTGTTGCCGTACCAGGCGGTGATACAGCCTGACAGGATGCTCTCGATTGTGCATCTGTAGAAGTTTGTGAGTGTTTTTGGTGACAAGACAAATTTCTTCAGCCTCCTGAGGTTGAAGAGGCGCTGGCTTGTTGTGTAGCACAACCGTTGCCTTGTTGTGTAGTGTAACAGAATAACTTTACGTCCGTCCCCTCGCCCATACCCGGGCGCGAACCAGGGACCCTCTGCACACATCGACAACAGTCACCCACGAAGCATCGTTACCCATCGCTCCACAAAAGCCGCGGCCCTTGCAGAGCAAGGGGAACTACTACTTCAAGGTCTCAGAGCAAGTGACGTAACCGATTGAAACGCTATTTAGCGCGCACCGCTAACTAAGCTAGCCGTTTCACATCCGCTACAGTAGCACAACCGTTGCCTTGTTGTGTAGCACAACCGTTGCCTTGTTGTGTAGCACAACCGTTGCCTTGTTGTGTAGCACAACCGTTGCCTTGTTCTGTAGCACATTACAATTATAAAACTGGGGTGGAGGGGACAGAAAAAGCTATTTCCGAATGTGGGGAGGGGGGTGACATATATTTGAGACTAGTGTATTGCAAATGATTGAGTAATCGACTTAAATCAGTAAAATATATTTTGAGTTGTAAACAGGGAAACAACGACGAGTCCCAGACAGTTCTCAATAGAACATACAGGAGGAGGTCGTTTACTACCTAAACTATTAGCACCATCTGGTGACCAGCAGTGTTTGGAACGCGTTGAGCTCGTTGACAAAAACAGACCACGGAACGCCGTGTCACACGAAGGTCCGCGGTGTGTCTGTGTTATGTTGAGCTCGTTGACAAAAACAGACCACGGAACGCCGAGTCACACGAAGGTCCGCGGTGTGTCTGTGTTATGTTGAGCTCGTTGACAAAAACAGACCACGGAACGCCGAGTCACACGAAGGTCCGCGGTGTGTCTGTGTTATGTTGAGCTCGTTGACAAAAACAGTATAACTGTGTTATTTATACGGTTATATTCGACACAGGTTTACTACAGCAGTGAATGACATCTATTAGTTTTCTGTTATAGTGTTTTCTCAGTAGAAGCCATATCAGGGAAACTAAATGTTCTCACTATATGATGGAACATTCTGATGTCTGCCTGACTGTGGGGCTCTTAACTTCAATCTATAGGACATTTTTTCTTGCGGTCACAACAAAACAACGTATTTTGCTCAAATAGAGATGTGATGAAATTGTGTTTTGTTTGGAAAGACGGCTGAGAATTGAACATGCAGTTTTCTGTCTGAGTACAGTATCGCTGTTTACTGCAGTTTTCTGTCTGAGTACAGTATCGCTGTTTACTGCAGTTTTCATTCTGAGTGTACAGTATCGCTGTTTACTGCAGTTTTCTGTCTGAGTGTACAGTATCGCTGTTTACTGCAGTTTTCTGTCTGAGTGTACAGTATCGCTGTTTACTGCAGTTTACTGTCTGAGTGTACAGTATCGCTGTTTACTGCAGTTTACTGTCTGAGTGTACAGTATCGCTGTTTACTGCAGTTTTCTGTCTGAGTGTACAGTATTACTGTTTACTGCAGTTTTCTGTCTGAGTGTACAGTATCAGTTTACTGCAGTTTTCTGCCTTACTGCAGTTTTCTGTCTGAGTGTACAGTATCGCTGTTTACTGCAGTTTTCTGTCTGAGTGTACAGTATCGCTGTTTACTGCAGTTTTCTGCCTGAGTACAGTATCGCTGTTTACTGCAGTTTACTGTCTGAGTACAGTATCGCTGTTTACTGTCTGAGTGTACAGTATCGCTGTTTACTGCAGTTTACTGTCTGAGTGTACAGTATCGCTGTTTACTGCAGTTTACTGTCTGAGTACAGTATCGCTGTTTACTGCAGTTTTCTGTCTGAGTGTACAGTATCGCTGTTTACTGCAGTTTACTGTCTGAGTGTACAGTATCGCTGTTTACTGCAGTTTTCTGTCTGAGTGTACAGTATCGCTGTTTACTGCAGTTTTCTGTCTGAGTGTACAGTATCGCTGTTTACTGCAGTTTTCTGCCTGAGTGTACAGTATCGCTGTTTACTGCAGTTTTCTGTCTGAGTGTACAGTATCGCTGTTTACTGCAGTTTACTGTCTGAGTGTACAGTATCGCTGTTTACTGCAGTTTACTGTCTGAGTGTACAGTATCGCTGTTTACTGCAGTTTACTGTCTGAGTACAGTATCGCTGTTTACTGCAGTTTTCTGTCTGAGTGTACAGTATCGCTGTTTACTGCAGTTTACTGTCTGAGTGTACAGTATCGCTGTTTACTGCAGTTTACTGTCTGAGTGTACAGTATCGCTGTTTACTGCAGTTTTCTGTCTGAGTGTACAGTATCGCTGTTTACTGCAGTTTTCTGTCTGAGTGTACAGTATCGCTGTTTACTGCAGTTTTCTCTGCCTGAGTGTTTACAGTTTACTGTCTGTTTACTGCAGTTTTCTGCCTGAGTACAGTATCGCTGTTTACTGCAGTTTTCTGTCTGAGTGTACAGTAGTTTACTGCAGTGTCTGAGTGTACAGCTGTTTACTGCAGTTTACTGTCTGAGTACAGTATCGCTGTTTACTGCAGTTTACTGTCTGAGTGTACAGTACTGCTGTTTACTGCAGTTTTCTGCCTGAGTACAGTATCGCTGTTTACTGCAGTTTTCTGTCTGAGTGTACAGTATCGCTGTTTACTGCAGTTTACTGTCTGAGTGTACAGTATCGCTGTTTACTGCAGTTTTCTGTCTGAGTGTACAGTATCGCTGTTTACTGCAGTTTTCTGCCTGAGTACAGTATCGCTGTTTACTGCAGTTTTCTGCCTGAGTACAGTATCGCTGTTTACTGCAGTTTTCTGCCTGAGTACAGTATCGCTGTTTACTGCTGTTTACTGTCTGAGTGTACAGTATCGCTGTTTACTGCAGTTTTATGTCTGAGTGTACAGTACTGCTGTTTACTGCAGTTTTATGTATTATCTTGACCAGAGCAGCACTACTTATTTTACTCAACTAAAGATTTAAATAAACAGTGTTTAAAAAGTAACCTCTACACCCAATTAGAGACTGAAATAATGGGCGTGGCTGACATCAACAATACATTAAGGGGTCCACAGACACACGTGCAGGAAGACGCTCAGCCCATCTCTTTATTGACACCGCTGGTTGCCATGGTTAACACAAATACAGGACATTGAATGCTTCCTGAATTGACTCAGTAAATGAGTAGTCCTACAGTATCACAGCCAGGTCAAACAGGTGTGTTAGTCAGATTACCCAGTGTCCACAGCAACACTATTGATTATCCTCTACCCCCAGTGTATGTGGAGTACTATGGTTTTAGCCATGTCATCCCTAACTCTTCTCTTCCTCCCCTCCCGGCTCCTCTCTTCCTCCCCTCCCGGCTCCTCTCTTCCTCCCCTCCCGGCTCCTCTCCCTCCCCTCCCGGCTCCTCTCTTCCTCCCCTCCCGGCTCTTCTCTTCCTCCCCTCCCGGCTCCTCTCTTCCTCCCCTCCCGGCTCCTCTCTCCCCTCCCGGCTCCTCCTCCCCTCCCGGCTCCTCTCTTCCTCCCCTCCCGGCTCCTCTCTTCCTCCCCTCCCGGCTCCTCTCTTCCCCCCCTCCTCTCTTCCTCCCCTCCCTCCCCTCCCCCGGCTCCTCTCTCCCTCCCCTCCCGGCTCCTCTCCCTCCCCTCCCGGCTCATCTCCCTCCCCTCCCGGCTCTTCTCGTCCTCCCCTCCCGGCTCTTCTCTTCCTCCCCTCCTGACTCTTCTCTTCCTCCCCTCCTGGCTCTTCTCTTCCTCCCCTCCCGGCTCCTCTCTTCCTCCCCTCCCGGCTCCTCTCTTCCTCCCCTCCCGGCTCCTCTCCCCTCCCCCCCCGGCTCCTCTCTTCCTCCCCTCCCGACTCCTCTTCCTCCCCTCCCGGCTCTCCTCTTCCTCCCCTCCCGGCTCCTCTCTTCCTCCCCTCCCGACTCCTCTCTTCCTCCCCTCCCGGCTCCTCTCTTCCTCCCCTCCCGGCTCCTCTCTTCCTCCCCTCCCGGCTCCTCTCCTCCCGGCTCCTCTCTTCCACTCCTACTTCCTGTTACCGACAATGAGCTACTTCCTGCTGCTGTCTCTCTTTCCGTCCCTCCGACCCACCCTCCTCTTCCTAGATAGATAGAGACAGATGGTCATATGAACAGAACAGCATAGTGTACACAGTATAATGTAACACCTCTCCTCTCCTCCCGGCTCCTCTCTTCCACTCCTACTTCCTGTTACCGACAATGAGCTACTTCCTGCTGCTGTCTCTCTCTTTCCGTCCCTCCGAACCACCCTCCTCTTCCTAGATAGATAGAGAGATAATGGTCATATGAACAGAACAGCATAGTGTACACAGTATAATGTAACACTTCCTAGATATAGATAGAGATAGATAGATAGAGAGATAATGGTCATATGAACAGAACAGCATAGTGTACACAGTATAATGTAACACTTCCTAGATATAGATATAGATAGATAGATAGAGAGATAATGGTCATATGAACAGAACAGCATAGTGTACACAGTATAATGTAACACTTCCTAGATATAGATAGAGATAGATAGATAGAGAGATAATGGTCATATGAACAGAACAGCATAGTGTACACAGTATAATGTAACACTTCCTAGATATAGATAGAGATAGATAGATAGAGAGATAATGGTCATATGAACAGAACAGCATAGTGTACACAGTATAATGTAACACTTCCTAGATATAGATATAGATAGAGATAGATAGATAGAGAGATAATGGTCATATGAACAGAACAGCATATTGTACACAGTATAATGTAACACCTCCTAGATATAGATATAGATAGATAGATAGAGAGATAATGGTCATATGAACAGAACAGCATAGTGTACACAGTATAATGTAACACTTCCTAGATATAGATAGAGATAGATAGATAGAGAGATAATGGTCATATGAACAGAACAGCATATTGTACACAGTATAATGTAACACTTCCTAGATATAGATAGATAGATAGATAGAGAGATAGATAATGGTCATATGAACAGAACAGCATAGTGTACACAGTATAATGTAACACTTCCTAGATATAGATATAGATAGAGATAGATAGAGAGATAGATAATGGTCATATGAACAGAACAGCATAGTGTACACAGTATAATGTAACACTTCCCTGCCAGCTCTCCTCTCAAACAGTGCAGCAACTATAAGGCATAGTCCCAAATGGCAGCCTATTCCCTACAGTGGACTACAATGAACTACAGTGAACTACAGTGAACTACACATTTGACTACACAGTGAACTACACAGTGAACTACACAGTGGACTACACAGTGAACTACACAGTGGACTACACAGTGAACTACACAGTGGACCACACAGTGAACTACACAGTGAACTACACAGTGGACCACACAGTGAACTACACAGTGAACTACACAGTGGACTACAGTGAACTACAGTGGACCACACAGTGAACTACACAGTGAACTACACAGTGGACCACACAGTGAACTACACAGTGGACCACACAGTGAACTACACAGTGAACTACACAGTGGACTACAGTGAACTACAGTGAACTACACAGTGGACCACACAGTGGACCACACAGTGAACTACACAGTGAACTACACAGTGGACTACACAGTGAACTACACAGTGGACTACACAGTGAACTACACAGTGGACTACACAGCGGACTACACAGTGGACCACACGTTGGACTACACAGTGAACTACACAGTGGACTACACAGTGGACCACACAGTGGACTACACAGGCAGTAGAGCACTTAATAGGGAATAGGCTGCCATATAGGACCCAGACTAAAAAATATATTATTTTATTGATTTATTTGCCCAGGTCAGATGACTGAGAACACATTCTCTTTTACCCCAACGACCTCAACGACCTCAACGACCTGGGGAATAGTTCCAGGGGAGAGGAGGAGGAGGAGGAGGGGGGGATAGATGAGCCAACTGGAAGCTCACCCCAAAAGTAGTAACAAAACAATATCTCTTCCTCTGAGATGGAGGTGACAGAGAGGTCAGTGTCACTGGTTGATGATGTCATACCGTCCTCGTAGGTCGGCGCCGGAGGGTCGTAGATGGAGGTGACAGAGAGGTCAGTGTCACTGGTTGATGATGTCATACCGTCCTCGTAGGTCGGCGCCGGAGGGTCGTAGATGGAGGTGACAGAGAGGTCAGTGTCACTGGTTGATGATGTCATACCGTCCTCGTAGGTCGGCGCCGGAGGGTCGTAGATGGCCAGGTGACAGAGAGGTCAGTGTCACTGGTTGATGATGTCATACCGTCCTCGTAGGTCGGCACCGGAGGGTCGTAGATGGCCAGGTGACAGAGAGGTCAGTGTCACTGGTTGATGATGTCATACCGTCCTCGTAGGTCGGCGCCGGAGGGTCGCAGATGGAGGTGACAGAGAGGTCAGTGTCACTGGTTGATGATGTCATACCGTCCTCGTAGGTCGGCGCCGGAGGGTCGTAGATGGAGGTGACAGAGAGGTCAGTGTCACTGGTTGATGATGTCATACCGTCCTCGTAGGTCGGCGCCGGAGGGTCGTAGATGGAGGTGACAGAGAGGTCAGTGTCACTGGTTGATGATGTCATACCGTCCTCGTAGGTCGGCGCTGAAGGGTCGTAGATGGCCAGCTGGTCAAAGGCTTCCTTGGAGAGAGAAGAACGGGTTGAACTGATATGAGGGAGAGACACACACACAGGAGGGTTAGGGAGAGGATGTGTGTGTGCTCATCGGCAGCTTAGACTAACGTGGAGTCAAATGAAGTATTTAAATGTCTGCGTGTGCAGGTGTATGTGTGCTCACCAGCTCGTGGAAGAAGTGGTCCAACCGTGCCAGCTGGAAAGGGGTGGAGTTCATCCTGGATGACCCCGCCCCCTCCCTATCACGGCGTGCGATTGGCGAGGTGATGATACGTTGGACGATGTTGACCAATGAGCCGTGGAACACTGCCAGCTCCCACTGTAACCAAGATTCAGAGGATTTGATCGTCCAACATTACTGCAAACCTTTTCTCCAAAAAGACGGGCTTACTGGTCTGTCCTTCACCATAGAAATATAATTATTATTGTGGTGCATAATTGCCATGGGTAAATTGTAATGTTCAGTCAATGAGCATTATGGGTAATCCACCTCTCCTGAATTAATCATAGAAAGAAAGTGGATGTGAGCTGCACCGTCCAAATGTAAACACAACCGGTGACGCCACGTCATTTACTGAACACATGTCATTATTGACACGCCAGCGCTACTGTAGCTATCAGAGTAGAAACAGTATTAATCAATCATAACAGCGCTACTGTAGCTATCAGAGTGTAGAAACAGTATTAATCAATCATAACAGCACTACTGTAGCTATCAGAGTAGAAACAGTATTAATCAATCATAACAGCACTACTGTAGCTATCAGAGTAGAAACAGTATTAATCAATCATAACAGCACTACTGTAGCTATCAGAGTAGAAACAGTATTAATCAATCATAACAGCGCTACTGTAGCTATCAGAGTAGAAACAGTATTAATCAATCATAACAGCACTACTGTAGCTATCAGAGTGTAGAAACAGTATTAATCAATCATAACAGCGCTACTGTAGCTATCAGAGTGTAGAAACAGTATTAATCAATCATAACAGCACTACTGTAGCTATCAGAGTGTAGAAACAGTATTAATCAATCATAACAGCACTACTGTAGCTATCAGAGTGTAGAAACAGTATTAATCAATCATAACAGCACTACTGTAGCTATCAGAGTGTAGAAACAGTATTAATCAATCATAACAGCACTACTGTAGCTACCAGAGTGTAGAAACAGTATTAATCAATCATAACAGCACTACTGTAGCTATCAGAGTGTAGAAACAGTATTAATCAATCATAACAGCACTACTGTAGCTATCAGAGTGTAGAAACAGTATTAATCAATCATAACAGCACTACTGTAGCTATCAGAGTGTAGAAACAGTATTAATCAATCATAACAGCACTACTGTAGCTATCAGAGTGTAGAAACAGTATTAATCAATCATAACAGCACTACTGTAGCTATCAGAGTGGAGAAACAGTATTAATCAATCATAACAGCACTACTGTAGCTATCAGAGTGTAGAAACAGTATTAATCAATCATAACAGCACTACTGTAGCTATCAGAGTGTAGAAACAGTATTAATCAATCATAACAGCACTACTGTAGCTATCAGAGTGTAGAAACAGTATTAATCAATCATAACAGCACTACTGTAGCTATCAGAGTGTAGAAACAGTATTAATCAATCATAACAGCACTACTGTAGCTATCAGAGTGTAGAAACAGTATTAATCAATCATAACAGCACTACTGTAGCTATCAGAGTGTAGAAACAGTATTAATCAATCATAACAGCACTACTGTAGCTATCAGAGTGTAGAAACAGTATTAATCAATCATAACAGCACTATTGTAGCTATCAATCATAACAGCACTACTGTAGCTATCAATCATAACAGCACTACTGTAGCTATCAGAGTGTAGAAACAGTATTAATCAATCATAACAGCACTACTGTAGCTATCAGAGTGTAGAAACAGTATTAATCAATCATAACAGCACTACTGTAGCTATCAGAGTAGAGAAACAGTATTAATCAATCATAACAGCACTACTGTAGCTATCAGAGTGTAGAAACAGTATTAATCAATCATAACAGCACTACTGTAGCTATCAGAGTGGAGAAACAGTATTAATCAATCATAACAGCACTACTGTAGCTATCAATCATAACAGCACTACTGTAGCTATCAGAGTGGAGAAACAGTATTAATCAATCATAACAGCACTACTGTAGCTATCAATCATAACAGCACTACTGTAGCTATCAATCATAACAGCACTACTGTAGCTATCAGAGTGGAGAAACAGTATTAATCAATCATAACAGCACTACTGTAGCTATCAATCATAACAGCACTACTGTAGCTATCAATCATAACAGCACTACTGTAGCTATCAGAGTGGAGAAACAGTATTAATCAATCATAACAGCACTACTGTAGCTATCAATCATAACAGCACTACTGTAGCTATCAGAGTGGAGAAACAGTATTAATCAATCATAACAGCACTACTGTAGCTATCAATCATAACAGCACTACTGTAGAAACAGTACTGTAATCAATCATAACAGCACTACTGTAGCTATCAGAGTGTAGAAACAGTATTAATCAATCATAACGGCACTACTGTAGCTATCAGAGTGTAGAAACAGTATTAATCAATCATAACAGCGCTACTGTAGCTATCAGAGTGTAGAAACAGTATTAATCTATCATAACAGCACTACTGTAGCTATCAGAGTGTAGAAACAGTATTAATCAATCATAACGGCACTACTGTAGCTATCAGAGTGGAGAAACAGTATTAATCAATCATAACAGCACTACTGTAGCTATCAGAGTGTAGAAACAGTATTAATCAATCATAACAGCACTACTGTAGCTATCAGAGTGGAGAAACAGTATTAATCAATCATAACAGCACTACTGTAGCTATCATAGTGTAGAAACAGTATTAATCAATCATAACAGCACTACTGTAGCTATCAGAGTGTAGAAACAGTATTAATCAATCATAACAGCACTACTGTAGCTATCAGAGTGTAGAAACAGTATTAATCTATCATAACAGCACTACTGTAGCTATCAGAGTAGAAACAGTATTAATCAATCATAACAGCACTACTGTAGCTATCAGAGTGTAGAAACAGTATTAATCTATCATAACAGCACTACTGTAACTATCAGAGTAGAAACAGTATTAATCTATCATAACAGCACTACTGTAGCTATCAGAGTAGAAACAGTATTAATCAATCATAACAGCACTACTGTAGCTATCAGAGTGTAGAAACAGTATTAATCAATCATAACAGCACTACTGTAGCTATCAGAGTGTAGAAACAGTATTAATCAATCATAACAGCACTACTGTAGCTATCAGAGTGTAGAAACAGTATTAATCAATCATAACAGCACTACTGTAGCTATCAGAGTGTAGAAACAGTATTAATCAATCATAATGGCACTACTGTAGCTATCAGAGTAGAAACAGTATTAATCAATCATAACAGCACTACTGTAGCTATCAGAGTGTAGAAACAGTTGCTAACTTGAACAATACAACAAAAAGTTACCTCACCTGTCCATCGATCCCTCCATCCTCTGGCCGGGGTAGAAGAGGAGTTCCCACCCTTTCCACCTTCATCCTGACTGTCTCCTCTCCCTCCCCTTCCTCCTCTTTCACTCTCCATGGTTACCACCTGCTCTGGTGGTCACCATGGCAGCTGCGGTCCTGTTTTCTCCGGGTACAGGAGATTTGAGAGAGAAGGGCTGCTTACACAGCGGACACCTAGAGACTAAGATTAAGATGAAAGATCAGAGAAGGAAAACGTTATTCATTCTAGAGCCTAGAGCTGGTAGGAAGGATTTCCTGAACACCTTAGTGGACACACTATACTGCCCTACCAAGCAAAAAGGCAGTAAATGCTAATTTTGTCAAAAATGAGTTGTCATTTTTGCTACATTAAATACATGCTTAATCATGTGGACAAGTATCCTGCCTCGTATTGTGTTTTGGAGAAAATGGGGGTCATGTTAGCAGTAACTGCATACATTTACAGTGACACCAAGGTAAAAAAATAAAAGGAAATTTTTCTCAGTTCCACGCTATGAGCAGTTACTGCCTTTTTGCTTGGTAGGGCAGTATAGTGTGCTGCTTTCGACCAGAGCCCTAGGTGCCATTTGCGATGCACAGGCCCTGGTCAAAAGTAGTGCACTATATAAGGAAAAGGGTGTAATTAGGGACACACTCCTATCTTGTTGTTGTTCCACTCCTGTATGCAGAGGAATCAGAAGCAATGGAGGCACCTGTCCAGGTAAGTTATGTTGTAGAACCGGTCCTAGGCAGATACCAGTCTTAAGAGTTTGGAGACGCCTCGGCCGAGACAGACTGCGACAAAGGGAGGGATTCCTCCTGTTCCTGACCTAATCCTCCGCTCTCCCTGAGACAAACACGCAACTTCATCTCAGTAGGGACCATCTTCTAGGGGGCCGGGGGTCAGGAACAGGAGCCCTCTAAGACTTTATTGCAGTCTTGTCCCCAGACTCGACCGGTTCAACAACATGACGTACCTGGACACAGTGTCAGTTGATCCAACTCCCCACTTTGAACAATGGAGCTGGCTAAAGTGTAGGTAGGGCTGAGATTAATCTCAGTTAGCCTACTATGGGGATGTTGGGTCAACAACAATGTTACCAGTGATCTTGTCTTACGGCCTAGATATTTCCCTGTTTAGCTACCTACATTTTAAAGTTAAATGTACCTGTTAGGATTCATACGTAGAGTGAAACGTGTGGCTTTATCCACAAGCTGTAGCATATACCCTTTACAGCTGGGTAACGCGCTGCGTCCGTGTCTGTCCACACGTCGTCTCCAGTAGCCGAATCTGAACGCTACAAGCTAACCATCCATGCCCTGGATAACTGCATCACTAGCCGAGTTAGCTAAGCACTAATAATATATATATTTATATAATAATACAACTTTGATGTTTGGTTGATAGTAGTTGACGTTAGATAGCTCGTCAGGCTAACCGAGTTAGCTAGCACTAATAATATTTATATTTTTAAATACAACTTTGATATTTGGTTGATAGTAGTTAACGTTGGATAGCTCGTCAGGCTAACCGAGTTAGCGTCTCTCTTGCAGAGGTTTCTCCGGTTCACAGTCTAAACGTCACACCACCGAATCCGTTAGTCTCACCGACTAAACTATCTGACAACACTACGAATCATTCAGAACCTAAATAATAGTGTACATTACACAGATATAATGTTATAGTAGGATTTTATCGGCGAGGTGTTGTGAATCAGAGAGCCGTTGGCAACAGAGAGGATTCTGGGATACTGGAGGACTTCCGCAACCCGCCGGTTGCCAAGGACGATCACATCTAGGGGGGTTATGTCGATTTAAATGCATCTACTTTTGTTGTTGGTATAAACTATAAACTTTAATCTTGTTTTATTAGTATTAAATATCCATCTATATCATCTATAAATGGGACAATTGTCATGTAATCATTTCCCGTGCGAGCAGCGATTGTTATTGTCTTTTCATGCCAGTAATTCCGCCAGGTGGCGCCAGCGTGAAGCTATTGACTGACAACAAGTGCGACTCCTCGGTTGTTTACAATCCGCGTTGTCATAGACATGGAAGCCAGCTAACTAACCAGCCAGCCAGCCAGCCAGCTAACCAGCCAGCCAGCCAACTAACCAGCCAGCTAACCAGCCAGCTAACTAACCAGCCAGCTAACTAACCAGCCAGCTAACCAGCCAACAAACCAGCCAGCCAGCTAACCAGCCAGCAAACCAGCCAGCTAACCAGCCAACAAACCAGCCCAGCTAACCAGCCAACTAACCAGCCAGCTAACCAGCCAGCTAACTAACCAGCCAGCCAGCTAACCAGCCAACTAACCAGCCAGCCAGCTAACCGCAGCTAAACATAACGTGGTTTGAGTCAATTTCTACCTAAATTGAAGATGATGAACATCAGCAACCGAGCATTGGATAGACTCTACTCTGTTGTGAGTAGTTTTTATGTTCCCCTGTAGCTGGTTGTTTTAGCCAACTGGTTGTGCTAACTAGCTACTAGCTAACTGCTAGGGATAACACTTCCAAAGTGTGAGCAGCCCTATTAATCTATACTACAGTACATAGCTAATCACATAACTCCCGACTGAACGTATCCAGACAGACAAGATGTGGCCAATATGCAGTGTTGACTAGGTTACTTTATAAATCGAATCTGTTACCTGTCCAAAATTATAATCAGTCATGTAACTTTTGGATTACCCAAAACTCAGTAACGTAATCTGATCATATTCCTGTTAGAAGAAGACAAACATGTGTGTTACCAATTGAATGGCATCTATTGCAGGATAAATCAATGTTAAAGTTTTACATAGTTGGACATATATGGATGTTAAATGTAACTTCATGTGTTGGTTATGTAGGCTTCTTCTAACCCATCGCTTTCTACTACATATAATAATATGATTCAATTATATCTTTACATTAAACAGCTGCATATTATCAAGATATCAAAGTGTCACCAACAAAAAGGTAAACAACAGACCTGTAGCAAATGCAGCATATTGCATTCATTTATCACATGTAAATAGCACTTTTCAGTAGTGCTCAAAGCCATTCCACTAGAGCAGCATTCATTTATCACATGTAAATAGCACTTTTCAGTAGTGCTCAAAGCCATTCCACTAGCGCAGCATTCATTTATCACATGTAAATAGCACTTTTCAGTAGTGCTCAAAGCCATTCCACTAGCGCAGCATTCATTTATCACATGTAAATGTAAATAGCACTTTTCAGTAGTGCTCAAAGCCATTCCACTAGCGCAGCATTCATTTATCACATGTAAATAGCACTTTTCAGTAGTGCTCAAAGCCATTCCACTAGCGCAGCATTCATTTATCACATAAATAGCACTTTTCAGTAGTGATACTGACTGATTTGGTTTTTAAAGGGCAAATCCACAGATTAAACAATAACAAAACAGTTGCCCCGCCTCTGTTTTGGTAAAAAGCTGAGGGACGGGCCTGGAGAAATGTAACCACTCTCAGATTAATAGACATCCATGATGTCAACATTATAGTTATAACCATGTTATGAGACTATACAGGACTGACCATCCATGATATCAACATTATAGTTATAACCATGTTATGAGGCTATACAGGACTGACCATCCATGATATCAACATTATAGTTATAACCATGTTATGAGAATATACAGGACTGACCATCCATGATATCAACATTATAGTTATAACCATGTTATGAGGCTATACAGGACTGACCATCCATGATATCAACATTATAGTTATAACCATGTTATGAGGCTATACAGGACTGACCATCCATGATATCAACATTATAGTTATAACCATGTTATGATAATATACAGGACTGACCATCCATGATATCAACATTATAGTTATAACCATGTTATGAGACTATACAGGACTGACCATCCATGATATCAACATTATAGTTATAACCATGTTATGAGGCTATACAGGACTGACCATCCATGATATCAACATTATAGTTATAACCATGTTATGATAATATACAGGACTGACCATCCATGATATCAACATTATAGTTATAACCATGTTATGATAATATACAGGACTGACCATCCATGATATCAACATTATAGTTATAACCATGTTATGAGGCTATACAGGACTGACCATCCATGATATCAACATTATAGTTATAACCATGTTATGAGACTATACAGGACTGACCATCCATGATATCAACATTATAGTTATAACCATGTTATGAGGCTATACAGGACTGACCATCCATGATATCAACATTATAGTTATAACCATGTTATGAGGCTATACAGGACTGACCATCCATGATATCAACATTATAGTTATAACCATGTTATGAGGCTATACAGGACTGACCATCCATGATATCAACACTATAGTTATAACCATGTTATGAGGCTATACAGGACTGACCATCCATGATATCAACACTATAGTTATAACCATGTTATGAGGCTATACAGGACTGACCATCCATGATATCAACATTATAGTTATAACCATGTTATGAGGCTATACAGGACTGACCATCCATGATATCAACACTTATAGTTATAACCATGTTATGAGGCTATACAGGACTGACCATCCATGATATCAACACTATAGTTATAACCATGTTATGATAATATACAGGACTGACCATCCATGATATCAACATTATAGTTATAACCATGTTATGAGGCTATACAGGACTGACCATCCATGATATCAACATTATAGTTATAACCATGTTATGAGGCTATACAGGACTGACCATCCATGATATCAACATTATAGTTATAACCATGTTATGAGACTATACAGGACTGACCATCCATGATATCAACATTATAGTTATAACCATGTTATGAGACTATACAGGACTGACCATGATATCAACATTATAGTTATAACCATGTTATGAGGCTATACAGGACTGACCATCCATGATATCAACATTATAGTTATAACCATGTTATGAGACTATACAGGCCTGACCATCCATGATATCAACATTATAGTTATAACCATGTTATGAGGCTATACAGGACTGACCATCCATGATATCAACATTATAGTTATAACCATGTTATGAGACTATACAGGACTGACCATCCATGATGTCAACATTATAGTTATAACCATGTTATGAGAATATACAGGACTGACCATCCATGATATCAACATTATAGTTATAACCATGTTATGAGGCTATACAGGACTGACCATCCATGATATCAACATTATAGTTATAACCATGTTATGAGGCTATACAGGACTGACCATCCATGATATCAACATTATAGTTATAACCATGTTATGAGGCTATACAGGACTGACCATCCATGATATCAACATTATAGTTATAACCATGTTATGAGGCTATACAGGACTGACCATCCATGATATCAACATTATAGTTATAACCATGTTATGAGGCTACACAGGACTGACCATCCATGATATCAACATTATAGTTATAACCATGTTATGAGGCTATACAGGACTGACCATCCATGATATCAACATTATAGTTATAACCATGTTATGAGGCTATACAGGACTGACCATCCATGATATCAACATTATAGTTATAACCATGTTATGAGGCTATACAGGACTGACCATCCATGATATCAACATTATAGTTATAACCATGTTATGAGGCTATACAGGACTGACCATCCATGATATCAACACTATAGTTATAACCATGTTATGAGGCTATACAGGACTGACCATCCATGATATCAACACTATAGTTATAACCATGTTATGAGGCTATACAGGACTGACCATCCATGATATCAACATTATAGTTATAACCATGTTATGAGGCTATACAGGACTGACCATCCATGATATCAACACTATAGTTATAACCATGTTATGAGGCTATACAGGACTG
>NW_026290781.1:892500-925000 GCF_023373465.1 Oncorhynchus keta | reverse complement strand
CACCACTCACTCACCTCACTCACCATTTAAACCTATGTAAGGCTGTAAACAAACTCGGTAAGCTGCTATAAGTATTGTGTTGTTTGTTTCCAGCTCCTCCTGGCCGTGGTGGTACTGTCGTGGACCTACGTCATCTATGGGAGTAGAATAGCAGCACAGAGACAGTTGGAGAAGAGACTCAACATCAAACTACACAACTAAAGCACCAGTGGCTAGTTCAACTCCAATACAGTAAGATAACCCCGACTCAGGACACTAATAACTCAACTCCAATACAGTAAGATAACCCCGACTCAGAACACTAATAACTCAACTCCAATACAGTAAGATAACCCCGACTCAGGACACTAATAACTCAACTCCAATACAGTAAGATAACCCCGACTCAGGACACTAATAACTCAACTCCAATACAGTAAGATAACCCCGACTCAGGACACTAATAACTCAACTCCAATACAGTAAGATAACCCCGACTCAGGACACTAATAACTCAACTCCAATACAGTAAGATAACCCCGACTCAGGACACTAATAACTCAACTCCAATACAGTAAGATAACCCCGACTCAGGACACTAATAACTCAACTCCAATACAGTAAGATAACCCCGACTCAGGACACTAATAACTCAACTCCAATACAGTAAGATAACCCCGACTCAGGACACTAATAACTCAACTCCAATACAGTAAGATAACCCCGACTCAGGACACTAATAACTCAACTCCAATACAGTAAGATAACCCCGACTCAGGACACTAATAACTCAACTCCAATACAGTAAGATAACCCCGACTCAGGACACTAATAACTCAACTCCAATACAGTAAGATAACCCCGACTCAGGACACTAATAACTCAACTCCAATACAGTAAGATAACCCCGACTCAGGACACTAATAACTCAACTCCAATACAGTAAGATAACCCCTCAGGACACTAATAACAGGAAGATAACACTAACACTAACTCAACTCCAATACAGTAAGATAACCCCGACTCAGGACACTAATAACTCAACTCCAATACAGTAAGATAACCCCGACTCAGGACACTAATAACTCAACTCCAATACAGTAAGATAACCCCGACTCAGGACACTAATAACTCAACTCCAATACAGTAAGATAACCACTAATAACTCAACTCAGGACACTAATAACTCAACTCCAATACAGTAAGATAACCCCGACTCAGGACACTAATAACTCAACTCCAATACAGTAAGATAACCCCGACTCAGGACACTAATAACTCAACTCCAATACAGTAAGATAACCCCGACTCAGGACACTAATAACTCAACTCCAATACAGTAAGATAACCCCGACTCAGGACACTAATAACTCAACTCCAATACAGTAAGATAACCCCAACTCCACTCAGGACACTAATAACTCAACTCCAATACAGTAAGATAACCCCGACTCAGGACACTAATAACTCAACTCCAATACAGTAAGATAACCCCGACTCAGGACACTAATAACTCAACTCCAATACAGTAAGATAACCCCGACTCAGGACACTAATAACTCAACTCCAATACAGTAAGATAACCCACTCAGGACACTAATAACTCAACTCCAATACAGTAAGATAACTAATAACTCAACTCCAATACAGTAAGATAACCCCGACTCAGGACACTAATAACTCAACTCCAATACAGTAAGATAACCCCGACTCAGGACACTAATAACTCAACTCCAATACAGTAAGATAACCCCGACTCAGGACACTAATAACTCAACTCCAATACAGTAAGATAACCCCGACTCAGGACACTAATAACTCAACTCCAATACAGTAAGATAACCCCGACTCAGGACACTAATAACTCAACTCCAATACAGTAAGATAACCCCGACTCAGGACACTAATAACTCAACTCCAATACAGTAAGATAACCCCGACTCAGGACACTAATAACTCAACTCCAATACAGTAAGATAACCCCGACTCAGGACACTAATAACTCAACTCCAATACAGTAAGATAACCCCGACTCAGGACACTAATAACTCAACTCCAATACAGTAAGATAACCCCGACTCAGGACACTAATAACTCAACTCCAATACAGTAAGATAGGACACTAATAACTCAACTCCAATACAGGACACTAATAACACTAATAACAACTCCAATACAGTAAGATAAGACTAGGACACTAATAACTCAACTCCAATACAGTAAGATAACCCCGACTCAGGACACTAATAACTCAACTCCAATACAGTAAGATAACCCCGACTCAGGACACTAATAACTCAACTCCAATACAGTAAGATAACCCCGACTCAGGACACTAATAACTCAACTCCAATACAGTAAGATAACCCCGACTCAGGACACTAATAACTCAACTCCAATACAGTAAGATAACACTCAGTAAGATAACTCCAATACAGTAAGATAACTCAGGACACTAATAACTCAACTCCAATACAGTAAGATAACCCCGACTCAGGACACTAATAACTCAACTCCAATACAGTAAGATAACCCCGACTCAGGACACTAATAACTCAACTCCAATACAGTAAGATAACCCCGACTCAGGACACTAATAACTCAACTCCAATACAGTAAGATAACCCCGACTAATAACAGGACACTAGGACACTAACTCAACTCCAATACAGTAAGATAACCCCGACTCAGGACACTAATAACTCAACTCCAATACAGTAAGATAACCCCGACTCAGGACACTAATAACTCAACTCCAATACAGTAAGATAACCCCGACTCAGGACACTAATAACTCAACTCCAATACAGTAAGATAACCCCGACTCAGGACACTAATAACTCAACTCCAATACAGTAAGATAACCCTCAGGACACTAATAACTCAACTCCAATACAGGATAACACTAATAACTCAACTCCAATACAGTAAGATAACCCCGACTCAGGACACTAATAACTCAACTCCAATACAGTAAGATAACCCCGACTCAGGACACTAATAACTCAACTCCAATACAGTAAGATAACCCCGACTCAGGACACTAATAACTCAACTCCAATACAGTAAGATAACCCCGACTCAGGACACTAATAACTCAACTCCAATACAGTAAGATAACCCCGACTCAGGACACTAATAACTCAACTCCAATACAGTAAGATAACCCCGACTCAGGACACTAATAACTCAACTCAACTCCAAGGACACTAATAACAGTAAGATAACCCCGACTCAGGACACTAATAACTCAACTCCAATACAGTAAGATAACCCCGACTCAGGACACTAATAACTCAACTCCAATACAGTAAGATAACCCCGACTCAGGACACTAATAACTCAACTCCAATACAGTAAGATAACCCCGACTCAGGACACTAATAACTCAACTCCAATACAGTAAGATAACCCCTCAGGACACTACTCAGGACACTAATAACTCAACTCCAATACAGTAAGATAACCCCGACTCAGGACACTAATAACTCAACTCAATACTAAGATAACCCCGACAGGACACTAAGAACTCCAATACAGTAAGATAACCCCGACTCAGGACACTAATAACTCAACTCCAATACAGTAAGATAACCCCGACTCAGGACACTAATAACTCAACTCCAATACAGTAAGATAACCCCGACTCAGGACACTAATAACTCAACTCCAATACAGTAAGATAACCCCGACTCAGGACACTAATAACTCAACTCCAATACAGTAAGATAACCCAACTCCAATACAACTCAGGACACTAATAACTCAACACTAATAACTCAACTAATACAGTAAGATAACCCCGACTCAGGACACTAATAACTCAACTCCAATACAGTAAGATAACCCCGACTCAGGACACTAAGAATAAAGATAACCCCGACTCAGGACACTAATAACTCAACTCCAATACAGTAAGATAACCCCGACTCAGGACACTAATAACTCAACTCCAATACAGTAAGATAACCCCGACTCAGGACACTAATAACTCAACTCCAATACAGTAAGATAACCCCGACTCAGGACACTAATAACTCAACTCCAATACAGTAAGATAACCCCGACTCAGGACACTAATAACTCAACTCCAATACAGTAAGATAACCCCGACTCAGGACACTAATAACTAACTCAATACAGTAAGATATACAGTGCAAGATAACCCCGAAGATAACCCCGACTCAGGACACTAATAACTCAACTCCAATACAGTAAGATAACCCCGACTCAGGACACTAATAACTCAACTCCAATACAGTAAGATAACCCCGACTCAGGACACTAATAACTCAACTCCAATACAGTAAGATAACCCCGACTCAGGACACTAATAACTCAACTCCAATACAGTAAGATAACCCCGACTCAGGACACTAATAACTCAACTCCAATACAGTAAGATAACCCCGACTCAGGACACTAATAACTCAACTCCAATACAGTAAGATAACCCCGACTCAGGACACTAATAACTCAACTCCAATACAGTAAGATAACCCCGACTCAGGACACTAATAACTCAACTCCAATACAGTAAGATAACCCCGACTCAGGACACTAATAACTCAACTCCAATACAGTAAGATAACCCCGACTCAGGACACTAATAACTCAACTCCAATACAGTAAGATAACCCCGACTCAGGACACTAATAACTCAACTCCAATACAGTAAGATAACCCCGACTCAGGACACTAATAACTCAACTCCAATACAGTAAGATAACCCCGACTCAGGACACTAATAACTCAACTCCAATAGGACACTAATAACTCAAGATAAACAGTAAGATAACCCAATACAGACTCAGGACACTAATAACTCAACTCCAATACAGTAAGATAACCCCGACTCAGGACACTAATAACTCAACTCCAATACAGTAAGATAACCCCGACTCAGGACACTAATAACTCAACTCCAATACAGTAAGATAACTCAGGACACTAATAACTCAACTCCAATACAGTAAGATAACTACTAAGGACACTAATAACTCAACTCCAATACACTAAGATAACCCCGACTCAGGACACTAATAACTCAACTCCAATACAGTAAGATAACCCCGACTCAGGACACTAATAACTCAACTCCAATACAGTAAGATAACCCCGACTCAGGACACTAATAACTCAACTCCAATACAGTAAGATAACCCTGACGCAGACTCAGAACACTAATAACTCAACTCCAATACAGTAAGATAACCCCGACTCAGGACACTAATAACTCAACTCCAATACAGTAAGATAACCCCGACTCAGGACACTAATAACTCAACTCCAATACAGTAAGATAACCCCGACTCAGGACACTAATAACTCAACTCCAATACAGTAAGATAACCCCGACTCAGGACACTAATAACTCAACTCCAATACAGTAAGATAACCCCGACTCAGGACACTAATAACTCAACTCCAATACAGTAAGATAACCCCGACTCAGGACACTAATAACTCAACTCCAATACAGTAAGATAACCCCGACTCAGGACACTAATAACTCAACTAACTAAGATAACAACTAATAACCAACTCCAATACAGTAAGATAACCCCGACTCAGGACACTAATAACTCAACTCCAATACAGTAAGATAACCCCGACTCAGGACACTAATAACTCAACTCCAATACAGTAAGATAACCCCGACTCAGGACACTAATAACTCAACTCCAATACAGTAAGATAACCCCGGACACTAGGAATACACTAAGATAACTCAACTAATAACTCAACTAATACAGTAAGATAACCCCGACTCAGGACACTAATAACTCAACTCCAGTAAGATAACCCCGACTCAGACACTAATAACTCAACTCCAATACAGTAAGATAACCCCGACTCAGGACACTAATAACTCAACTCCAATACAGTAAGATAACCCCGACTCAGGACACTAATAACTCAACTCCAATACAGTAAGATAACCCCTCAGACACTAATAACTCAGGACACTCAGGACACTAATAACTCAACTCCAATACAGTAAGATAACCCCGACTCAGACTCAGAACACTAATAACTCAACTCCAATACAGTAACATAACCCCGACTCAGGACACTAATAACTCAACTCCAATACAGTAAGATAACCCCGACTCAGGACACTAATAACTCAACTCCAATACAGTAAGATAACCCCGACTCAGGACACTAATAACTCAACTCCAATACAGTAAGATAACCCCGACTCAGGACACTAATAACTCAACTCCAATACAGTAAGATAACCCCGACTCAGGACACTAATAACTCAACTCCAATACAGTAAGATAACCCCGACTCAGGACACTAATAACTCAACTCCAATACAGTAAGATAACCCCGACTCAGGACACTAATAACTCAACTCCAATACAGTAAGATAACCCCGACTCAGGACACTAATAACTCAACTCCAATACAGTAAGATAACCCCGACTCAGGACACTAATAACTCAACTCCAATACAGTAAGATAACCCCGACTCAGGACACTAATAACTCAACTCCAATACAGTAAGATAACCCCGACTCAGGACACTAATAACTCAACTCCAATACAGTAAGATAACCCCGACTCAGGACACTAATAACTCAACTCCAATACAGTAAGATAACCCCGACTCAGGACACTAATAACTCAACTCCAATACAGTAAGATAACCCCGACTCAGGACACTAATAACTCAACTCCAATACAGTAAGATAACCAGGACACTAATAACTCAACTCAGGACACTAGGACACTAACTCAACTCCAATACAGTAAGATAAGGACACTAATAACTCAACTCCAATACAGTAAGATAACTCAGGACACTAATAACTCAACTCCAATACAGTAAGATAACCCCGACTCAGGACACTAATAACTCAACTCCAATACAGTAAGATAACCCCGACTCAGGACACTAATAACTCAACTCCAATACAGTAAGATAACCCACTAATAACTCACTCAGGACACTAATAACTCAACTCCAATACAGTAAGATAACCCCTCAACTCCAATACTCAGGACACTAATAACTCAACTCCAATACAGTAAGATAACCCCGACTCAGGACACTAATAACTCAACTCCAATACAGTAAGATAACCCCGACTCAGGACACTAATAACTCAACTCCAATACAGTAAGATAACCCCGACTCAGGACACTAATAACTCAACTCCAATACAGTAAGATAACCCCGACTCAGGACACTAATAACTCAACTCCAATACAGTAAGATAACCCCGACTCAGGACACTAATAACTCAACTCCAATACAGTAAGATAACCCCGACTCAGTAAGACACTAATAACTCAACTCCAATACAGTAAGATAACCCCGACTCAGGACACTAATAACTCAACTCCAATACAGTAAGATAACCCCGACTCAGGACACTAATAACTCAACTCCAATACAGTAAGATAACCCCGACTCAGGACACTAATAACTCAACTCCAATACAGTAAGATAACCCCGACTCAGGACACTAATAACTCAACTCCAATACAGTAAGATAACCCCGACTCAGGACACTAATAACTCAACTCCAATACAGTAAGATAACCCCGACTCAGGACACTAATAACTCAACTCCAATACAGTAAGATAACCCCGACTCAGGACACTAATAACTCAACAGTAAGATAACCCCGACAGAACACTAATAACTCAACTCCAATACAGTAAGATAACACTAATAACTCAACTCCAATACTCAGATACACTAATAACTCAACTCAACAATACAGTAAGATAACCCCGACTCAGACACTAATAACAGGACACAGTAAGATAACCAGGACACTAATAACTCAACTACAGTAAGATAACCCCGACTCAGGACACTAATAACTCAACTCCAATACAGTAAGATAACCAACTCCAATACAGTAAGATAACCCCGACTCAGGACACTAATAACTCAACTCCAATACAGTAAGATAACCCCGACTCAGACGACACTAATAACTCAACTCCAATACAGTAAGATAACCCCGACTCAGAACACTAATAACTCAACTCCAATACAGTAAGATAACCCCAGACTCAGGACACTAATAACTCAACTCCAATACAGTAAGATAACCCTGACTCAGGACACTAATAACTCAACTCCAATACAGTAAGATAAGATAACCCTCAACTCAATACAGAACACTAATAACTCAACTCCAATACAGTAAGATAACCCCGACTCAGACACAATAACTCAACTCCAATACAGTAATAACTCAACACTAATAACTCAACTCCAATACAGTAAGATAACCCCGACTCAGACTCAGAACACTAATAACTCAACTCCAATACAGTAAGATAACCCCTCAGACTCAGGACACTAATAACTCAACTCCAATACAGTAAGATAACCCCAGACTCAACTCAGGACATAACCCCGACTAACTCAACTCCAATACAGTAAGATAACCCCGACTCAGGACACTAATAACTCAACTCCAATACAGTAAGATAACCCCGACTCAGAACACTAATAACTCAACTCCAATACAGTAAGATAACCCCGACTCAGAACACTAATAACTCAACTCCAATACAGTAAGATAACCCCGACTCAGAACACTAATAACTCAACTCCAATACAGTAAGATAACCCCGACTCAGAACACTAATAACTCAACTCCAATACAGTAAGATAACCCCGACTCAGAACACTAATAACTCAACTCCAATACAGTAAGATAACCCCGACTCAGAACACTAATAACTCAACTCCAATACAGTAAGATAACCCTCCAATACAGTAAGATAACGCAGACTCAGAACACTAATAACTCAACTCCAATACAGTAAGATAACCCCTCCACGCAGACGCAGAACACTAATAACTCAACTCCAATACAGTAAGATAACCCAGACTCAGAACACTAATAACTCAACTCCAATACAGTAAGATAACTCAGACTCAGGACACTAATAACTCAACTCCAATACAGTAAGATAACCCTGACTCAGAACACTAATAACTCAACTCCAATACAGTAAGATAACCCCAATACAGTACTCAGACTCAGAACACTAATAACTCAACTCCAATACAGTAAGATAACCCTCACTCAGACTCAGGACACTAATAACTCAACTCCAATACAGTAAGATAACCCCTCAGACTCAGACTCAGAACACTAATAACTCAACTCCAATACAGTAAGATAACCCCGACTCAGACTCAGGACACTAATAACTCAACTCCAATACAGTAAGATAACCCCAGACTCAGACTCAGGACACTAATAACTCAACTCCAATACAGTAAGATAACCCCGACTCAGACACTAATAACAGAACACTAATAACTCAACTCCAATACAGTTAAGATAACCCAATACAGACTCAGAACACTAATAACTCAACTCCAATACAGTAAGATAACTCAGACTCAGGACACTAATAACTCAACTCCAATACAGTAAGATAACTCAGACTCAGGACACTAATAACTCAACTCCAATACAGTAAGATAACCCCGACTCAGAACACTAATAACTCAACTCCAATACAGTAAGATAACCCCGACTCAGAACACTAATAACTCAACTCCAATATAGTAAGATAACCCCGACTCAGACTCAGAACACTAATAACTCAACTCCAATACAGTAAGATAACCCCGACGCAGACGCAGAACACTAATAACTCAACTCCAATACATTAAGATAACCCAGACTCAGAACACTAATAACTCAACTCCAATACAGTAAGATAACTCAGACTCAGGACACTAATAACTCAACTCCAATACAGTAAGATAACCCCGACGCAGACTCAGAACACTAATAACTCAACTCCAATACAGTAAGTTAACCCAGACTCAGACACAGAACACTAACTAACAACTAAACTACTAACAGTAAGTTAACCTACTCAGACTCAGAACACTAACTAACAGCTAAACTACTAAGGTAACTCAGAACACTAACTAACAGCTAAACTACTAAGGTAACTCAGGACACTAACTAACAGCTAACTACTAAGGTAACTCAGGACACTAACTAACAGCTAAACTACTAAGGTAACTCAGGACACTAACTAACAGCTAAACTACTAAGGTAACTCAGGACACTAACTAACAGCTAAAGTACTAAGGTAACTCAGAACACTAACTAACAACTAAACTACTAAGGTAACTCAGGACACTAACTAACAACTAAACTACTAAGGTAACTCAGAACACTAACTAACAGCTAAACTACTAAGGTAACTCAGACACTAACTAACAGCTAAACTACTAAGGTAACTCAGAACACTAACTAACAGCTAAACTACTAAGGTAACTCAGAACACTAACTAACAGCTAAACTACTAAGGTAACTCAGAACACTAACTAACAACTAAACTACTAAGGTAACTCAGAACACTAACTAACAACTAAACTACTAAGGTAACTCAGAACACTAACTAACAACTAAACTACTAAGGTAACTCAGAACACTAACTAACAGCTAAACTACTAAGGTAACTCAGAACACTAACTAACAGCTAAACTACTAAGGTAACTCAGGACACTAACTAACAACTAAACTACTAAGGTAACTCAGAACACTAACTAACAACTAAACTACTAAGGTAACTCAGAACACTAACTAACAACTAAACTACTAAGGTAACTCAGAACACTAACTAACAACTAAACTACTAAGGTAACTCAGAACACTAACTAACAGCTAAACTACTAAGGTAACTCAGAACACTAACTAACAACTAAACTACTAAGGTAACTCAGAACACTAACTAACAGCTAAACTACTAAGGTAACTCAGGACACTAACTAACAACTAAACTACTAAGGTAACTCAGAACACTAACTAACAACTAAACTACTAAGGTAACTCAGGACACTAACTAACAGCTAAACTACTAAGGTAACTCAGAACACTAACTAACAACTAAACTACTAAGGTAACTCAGGACACTAACTAACAGCTAAACTACTAAGGTAACTCAGAACACTAACTAACAACTAAACTACTAAGGTAACTCAGGACACTAACTAACAGCTTTGTTGGACATAATGATCAAACTAACGGCACAAAACCAAACCGCTGCACGAACTAGCGTGAGGCTACTGAACTCCTACAGCACGGTGTGAACCCCAATCTCTGCCGGGACTCTCTCTCCTTACCTAATTACGTTCATATTCTCTGAGGATATCCTCTGTCTCGTCATTACGTTGACCGTGTCTCCGTTCTGAATATTTCACTTGTCGTCCCGGCTAATAAGATGCCAATGTTTGTTTGTTCGTTTGTGTTTTTATGAATATTCGACACAATGTCATTTTAAATGCCCTCTGTCCATTATAATTTCACAAAACAATGAATGAAACTCATATCGATCCCTCATTTCCTCCACAGCTAAAGTCTGGAGTGATGAATACCGTGGACATTCCCAAGACAACGTCAACGCCCCTGGACGAGTCTCCATTGCCGACTGTGATGAAGTCTGTCTTTACTGACCAGCTGCTCTTTCTGACTCATTTATACTCCACCATGCTGAATGCTTTTTTACCATGTTAGTTTGTCTTAGATGTGAGTCATATTTTTCATATTGTGCAAATTTTTTTTTTTAAATAAAAATGGAAAAAAACAAAGAGTTACCAATAGTGTCTTTCCTTAAAATCAAACCACTTCCGCTGACTGTTGGTCTGAGGGGAACCTTCCTCTGACTGTTGGTCTGAGGGGAACCTTCCTCTGACTGTTGTTCTGAGGAGAACCTTCCTCTGACTGTGTGTTGTTCTGAGGAGAACCTTCCTCTGACTGTTGTTCTGAGGAGAACCTTCCTCTGACTGTTGTTCTGAGGAGAACCTTCCTCTGACTGTTGTTCTGAGGAGAACCTTCCTCTGACTGTTGTTCTGAGGAGAACCTTCCTCTGGCTGTGTGTTGTTCTGAGGAGAACCTTCCTCTGGCTGGGTGTTGTTCTGAGGGGAACCTTCCTCTGGCTGTTGTTCTGATGAGAACCTTCCTCTGACTGTTGTTCTGAGGAGAACCTTCCTCTGACTGTGTGTTGTTCTGAGGGGAACCTTCCTCTGGCTGTTGTTCTGATGAGAACCTTCCTCTGACTGTTGTTCTGAGGAGAACCTTCCTCTGACTGTTGTTCTGATGAGAACCTTCCTCTGACTGTTGTTCTGAGGGGAACCTTCCTCTGACTGTGTGTTGTTCTGAGGGGAACCTTCCTCTGGCTGTTGTTCTGATGAGAACCTTCCTCTGACTGTTGTTCTGAGGAGAACCTTCCTCTGACTGTGTGTTGTTCTGAGGAGAACCTTCCTCTGACTGTTGTTCTGAGGAGAACCTTCCTCTGACTGTTGTTCTGAGGAGAACCTTCCTCTGACTGTTGTTCTGAGGAGAACCTTCCTCTGACTGTTGTTCTGAGGAGAACCTTCCTCTGACTGTTGTTCTGAGGAGAACCTTCCTCTGACTGTTGTTCTGAGGGGAACCTTCCTCTGACTGTTGTTCTGAGGAGAACCTTCCTCTGACTGTTGTTCTGAGGAGAACCTTCCTCTGACTGTTGTTCTGAGGAGAACCTTCCTCTGGCTGTGTGTTGTTTTGAGGAGAACCTTCCTCTGACTGTTGTTCTGAGGAGAACCTTCCTCTGACTGTTGTTCTGAGGAGAACCTTCCTCTGGCTGTGTGTTGTTTTGAGGAGAACCTTCCTCTGGCTGTGTGTTGTTTTGAGGAGAACCTTCCTCTGGCTGTGTGTTGTTCTGAGGAGAACCTTCCTCTGACTGTTGTTTTGAGGAGAACCTTCCTCTGGCTGTGTGTTGTTCTGAGGAGAACCTTCCTCTGACTGTTGTTCTGAGGAGAACCTTCCTCTGACTGTGTGTTGTTCTGAGGAGAACCTTCCTCTGACTGTGTGTTGTTCTGAGGGGAACCTTCCTCTGACTGTTGTTCTGAGGAGAACCTTCCTCTGACTGTGTGTTGTTCTGAGGAGAACCTTCCTCTGACTGTTGTTCTGAGGGGAACCTTCCTCTGACTGTGTGTTGTTCTGAGGAGAACCTTCCTCTGACTGTTGTTTTGAGGAGAACCTTCCTCTGGCTGGGTGTTGTTCTGAGGAGAACCTTCCTCTGACTGTTGTTCTGAGGAGAACCTTCCTCTGACTGTGTGTTGTTCTGAGGAGAACCTTCCTCTGGCTGGGTGTTGTTCTGAGGAGAACCTTCCTCTGACTGTTGTTCTGAGGAGAACCTTCCTCTGACTGTGTGTTGTTCTGAGGAGAACCTTCCTCTGACTGTTGTTCTGAGGAGAACCTTCCTCTGGCTGAGGTTCTGAGGAGAACCTTCCTCTGACTGAGGTTATAGATACCAGAGGTTTGTTTACCTCAGCCTGTGCATAAGGTTGATCTATAGCTGACAGGGTCAGTAGTTATAAAGTGTAGCGTGTTTAAAGGGCCAGCTACCTCGGTCACTGATATCCTTCTGTCTCTCACAAAGACGTTTTGGTTGTCAGGACATAAAAACCTGCTTTGAAAGCAGCAGCAGCAACAAAACACCGCTTTTAAATGTGTTCTGTACCTGAATGTTGTGGTAGTGACACACACACACACACACACACACACAATCATACACACACACACACACACACACACACACACACACACACACACACACACACACACACACGTACACACTCTACTTCACACACACTCCACTTCTCACACAATCATACACACACACACACACACACACACACACACACACACACAAACACTACACTTCACACACACACACTCCGTACACACTCCACACACACACTCCACTTCACACACTCCACTTCACACACACACACACACACTCCGTACACACTCCACACACACACTCCGTACACACTCCACACACACACACAGTCCAGGTGGCCCCCTGCTCTTTGATGTGTCTGATGTCTGATATGTAGAGGACCACTAATGAAATGGGTGAAGGGGACATGAGAGAGATGGATGAGTCTCTATTGTCCTCTTCGGTGCATACGCATTTAATTAACCAAAACACTTCAAAACACATCCCAGGCTTCATCCCAAATGGCACCCTATTCCCTATGAAGTGCACTACTATAGACCAGAGCCCTATTCCCTATATAGTACACTACTTTAGACCAGAGCCCTATTCCCTATATAGTACACTACTTTAGACCAGAGCCCTATTCCCTATATAGTACACTACTTTAGACCAGAGCCCTATTCCCTATATAGTACACTACTTTAGACCAGAGCCCTATTCCCTATATAGTACACTACTTTAGACCAGAGCCCTATTCCCTATATAGTGCACTACTTTAGACCAGGACCCTATGTAAAGCCCCATGTAGAGCCCCATGTAGAGTCCTATGTAGAGCCCTATGTAGAGTCCTATGTAGAGTCCTATGTAGAGCCCTATGTAAAGCCCCATGTAGAGCCCCATGTAGAGTCCTATGTAGAGCCCCATGTAGAGTCCTATGTAGAGCCCTATGTAGAGTCCTATGTAGAGCCCTATGTAGAGCTCTATGTAAAGCCCCATGTAGAGCCCTATGTAGAGCCCCATGTAGAGCCCTATGTAGAGTCCTATGTAGAGTCCTATGTAGAGCCCTATGTAGAGCCCTATGTAGAGCCCTATGTAGAGTCCTATGTAGAGTCCTATGTAGAGTCCTATGTAGAGTCCTATGTAGAGTCCTATGTAGAGTCCTATGTAGAGTCCTATGTAGAGTCCTATGTAGAGCCCTATGTAGAGCCCTATGTAGAGTCCTATGTAGAGTCCTATGTAGAGTCCTATGTAGAGCCCTATGTAGAGTCCTATGGGCCCTGGTCAAAGCAACACTCTATGTAGGGAATGGGGAGCCATTTGAGACAGATCCCTGGGCCCCTTCTGGTCCTCTTATCTCAACGTCTAGAGGATTTACAACAACCTCTAACACACTGGACAACACTCTCTCTCTCTCTCTCTCTCTCTCTCTCTCTCTCTCTCTCTCTCTCTCTCTCTCTCTCTCTCTCTCTCTCTCTCTCTCTCTCTCTCTCTCTCTCTCTCTCTCTCTCTCTCTCTCTCTCTCCTCTCTCTCTCTCTCCCTCTCCCTCTTCTCTCTCTCTCTCTCTCTCTCTCTCTCTCTCTCTCTCTCTCTCTCTCTCTCTCTCTCTCTCTCTCTCTCTCTCTCTCTCTCTCTCTCTCTCTCTCTCCTCTCTCTCTCTCCTCTCTCTCTCTTCCTCTCTCTCTCTCTCTCTCTCTCTCTCTCTCTCTCTCTCTCCCTCTCCCTCTCCCCCTTCTCTCTCTCTCTCTCTCTCTCTCTCTCTCTCTCTCTCTCTCTCTCTCTCTCTCTCTCTCTCTCTCTCTCTCTCTCTCTCTCTCTCTCTCCCTCTCTCTCTCTCTCCCTCTCTCTCTTCCTCTCCCCTTCTCTCTCTCTCTCTCTCTCTCTCTCTCTCTCTCTCTCTCCCTCTCCCTCTCCCCCTTCTCTCTCTCTCTCCCTCTCTCTCTCCCTCTCTCTCTTCCTCTCCCCCTTCTCTCTCTGTCTCTCTCTCTCTCTCTCTCTCTCTCTCTCTCTCACTCTCTCCCTCTCCCTCTCCCCTTCTCTCTCTCTCTCTCTCTCTCTCTCCCTCTCTCTCTTCCTCTCCCCCTTCTCTCTCTGTCTCTCTCTCTCCCTCTCCCTCTCCCTCTCTCTCTTCATCTCTTGCTCTCTGTATCTTAATCAATGCTGTAGTGTTGTTCATTAGTGGACTGTGTTTGAGTATTTATAGTCCTCTGAATGACACAAACACATGATGTTTTCTACACTCTTTATTAGTTCATATTTCAAACAGATTTGGACTTTGAATATGAAAGACAGCGGCTACTGCTGCTCAGGCTAGTAGAGTAGACTAGTAGAGTAGACTAGTAGAGTGGACTAGTAGAGTAGTAGAGTAGACTAGTAGAGTAGACTAGTAGAGTAGACTAGTAGAGTAGACTAGTAGAGTAGTAGAGTAGACTAGTAGAGTAGACTAGTAGAGTGGACTAGTAGAGTAGTAGAGTAGACTAGTAGAGTAGACTAGTAGAGTAGACTAGTAGAGTAGACTAGTAGAGTAGACTAGTAGAGTAGACTAGTAGAGTAGTAGAGTAGACTAGTAGAGTAGACTAGTAGAGTAGACTAGTAGAGTAGTAGAGTAGACTAGTAGAGTAGACTAGTAGAGTGGACTAGTAGAGTAGTAGAGTAGACTAGTAGAGTAGACTAGTAGAGTAGACTAGTAGAGTGGACTAGTAGAGTAGTAGAGTAGACTAGTAGAGTAGACTAGTAGAGTGGACTAGTAGAGTAGTAGAGTAGACTAGTAGAGTAGACTAGTAGACTAGTAGAGTAGACTAGTAGAGTAGACTAGTAGAGTAGTAGAGTAGACTAGTAGAGTAGACTAGTAGAGTAGACTAGTAGAATAGAGTATGCCAGTAGAGTAGACTAGTAGAGTAGAGTATGCTAGTAGTTTAGACTAGTCGAGTATGCTAGTAGAGTAGACTAGTAGAGTAGAGTATGCTAGTAGAGTAGACTAGTATAGTATACTAGTAGAGTAGACTGTTGAGTATGCTGTAGAGTAGACTAGTAGAGTAGAGTAGAGTATACTAGTAGAGTAGACTAGTAGCGTAGACTAGTAGAGTAGAGTATGCTAGTAGAGTAGAGTAGAGTATACTAGTAGAGTAGACTAGTAGAGTAGACTAGTAGAGTATACTGTTGAGTATGCTGTAGAGTAGAGTGGGCTAATAGACTAGTGGAGTAGACTTGTAATGTAGAGTGTGCTAGTAGAGTATAATAGTAGAGTAGACTGTAGAGTAGAGTGGGCTAGTTGAGTTCGCTAGTACAGTAGACTAATTCTCATGTATTGTCGTGGTGTGTATGGGGCCCTGGTGTGCCGTCAGACAGATTGACAGAACGACAAACAGACAGACAGAACGACAAACAGACAGAACGACAAACAGACAGACAGAACGACAAACAGACAGAACAACAAACAGACAGACAGAACGACAAACAGACAGACAGAACGACAAACAGACAGAGAGACAGAACAACAAACAGCCAGCCAGACAGACAGAACGACAGACAGACAGAACGACAAACAGACAGAGAGACAGAACAACAGACAGCCAGCCAGCCAGACAGAACGACAGACAGACAGAACGACAAACAGACAGAGAGACAGAACAACAGACAGCCAGCCAGACAGACAGAACGACAGACAGACAGAACGACAAACAGACAGAGAGACAAGATTTGTGACCTGTTGCCACGAGAAAAGGGCAACCAGTGAAGAACAAACACCATTGTAAATACAACCCATATTTATGCTTATTTATTTTATCTTGTGTCCTTTAATTATTTGCACATTGTGTATATATATATATATAATATGACATTTGTAATGTCTTTACTGTTTTGAAACTGTTGTATGTGTAATGTTTACTGTTAATTTGTGTTGTTTTTCACTTTATATATTCACTTTGTATGTTGTGTACCTCACTTGCTTTGGCAATGTTAACACATGTTTCCCATGCCAATAAAGCCCTTGAATTGAATTGAATTGAATTGACAGAACAACAGACAGCCAGCCAGCCAGACAGAACGACAGACAGACAGAACGACAAACAGACAGAGAGACAGAACAACAGACAGCCAGCCAGAGACTGGGGAGATAGAGAGAGAGGATAGAGACTGGGGGAGATAGAGAGAGAGGATAGAGACTGGGGGAGATAGAGAGAGAGGATAGAGACTGGGGAGATAGAGAGAGGATAGAGACTGGGGGAGATAGAGAGAGAGGATAGAGACTGGGGGAGATAGAGAGAGAGGATAGAGACTGGGGAGATAGAGAGAGAGGATAGAGACTAGATAGAGAGAGAGGATAGAGACTGGGGGAGATAGATAGAGAGAGATGGATAGAGACTGGGGAGATAGAGAGAGAGGATAGATGGGAGATAGAGAGAGGGATAGAGACTGGGGAGATAGGAGAGAGGATAGAGACTGGGGAGATGGAGAGACTGGGGGAGATAGAGAGAGAGGATAGAGACTGGGGGAGATAGAGAGAGGGGATAGAGATGAAGAGGGAGAAATAGAGAGAGAGGATAGAGATGAAGAGGGAGAAATAGAGAGAGAGGATAGAGATGAAGAGGGAGACTGAGGGAGATAGAGAGAGAGGATAGAGACTGGGGGAGATAGAGAGAGAGGATAGAGACTGGGGAGATAGAAAGAGAGGATAGAGACTGGGGAGATAGAAAGAGAGGATAGAGACTGGGGAGATAGAGAGAGAGGATAGAGACTGGGGGAGATAGAAAGAGAGGATAGAGACTGGGGGAGATAGAGAGAGAGGATAGAGACTGGGGAGATAGAGAGGATAGAGACTGGGGGAGATAGAAAGAGAGGATAGAGACTGGGGAGATAGAGAGAGAGGATAGAGACTGGGGGAGATAGAAAGAGAGGATAGAGACTGGGGAGATAGAGAGAGAGGATAGAGACTGGGGGAGATAGAGAGAGAGGATAGAGATGAAGAGGGAGAAATAGAGAGAGGAGATAGAGATGAAGAGAGAGACTGAGGGAGAAATAGAGAGAGGAGATAGAGATGAAGAGGGTGGAGAGAAGATGTGTGTGGGGAAATTCAGGCAGGACCTAAGGAGTGTGTGTGTGTGTTGAAGAGAGAGAAATGGAGAGAGGGATAGTGATGAAGAGAGAGAAATGGAGAAAGGGATAGAGATGAAGAGAGAGAAATGGAGAGAGGGATAGAGATGAAGAGAGAGAAATGGAGAGAGGGATAGAGATGAAGAGAGAGAAATAGAGAGAGGGATAGATGGTCCTTCTGTAGCTCAGTTGGTAGAGCATGGCGCTTGTAACGCCAGGGTAGTGGGTTCGATCCCGGGACCACCCATACGTAGAATGTATGCACACATGACTGTAAGTCGCTTTGGATAAAAGCGTCTGCTAAATGGCATATATTATAGAGATGAAGAGAGAAATGGAGAGAGGGATAGAGATGAAGAGGGTGGAGAGAAGATGCATGTGGAAATGTTTGTTTGTAGTGTGTGTGTGTGTGTGTGTGTGTGTGTGTGTGTGTGTATATGTATATATGTGTGTGTGTGTGTGTGTATGTGTGTGTGTGTGTGTGTGTGTGTGTGTGTGTGTGTGTGTGTGTGTGTGTGTGTGTGTGTGTGTGTGTGTGTGTGTGTGTGTGTGTGTGTGTGTGTGTGTGTGTGTGTGTATATGTGTGTGTGTGTGTGTGTGTGTGTGTGTGTATATGTATATGTGTGTGTGTGTGTGTGTGTGTGTGTGTGTGTGTGTGTGTGTGTGTGTGTGTGTGTGTGTGTGTCAGGACTCCTTCATGCTGATTCAATAGTGATGTTTTTTATTCAGCGTCGTCATACCATCGAATAACTAAATGAAATACTTTAAACGTTTAAACTTTGTCACTAAATAAACACACATTTAATTGACCGAACTCAATATTATACTTTTTGAAAAACATCGGTCTAGATATTTAACGCCTTATCGGATAAAGACAATTCAACAGAATAGTCAAAACAGACACACAATACGTGGATAGGCACTTATCAGACACTATAGATACACCTACATAGGAAGTGTTAGCAGACACTATAGATACACCTACATAGGAAGTGTTAGCAGACACTATAGATACAACGACGTGAATAGGAAGTGTGAGCAGACACAATAGAGAGGATTCATTTATAACACAACAGTGGAAAGGGTCAGAGGTCAGGCTGAGTCCTGCAACAGGTCATGGTTGAGGAGCCCAGGGATTGAGGCGTACATCTCGTTCTCTCCCGTCCTCTCTCTTCTCTCCAGCTCTCTGTCTCTGTTCGTGTCCAGCACAGACATACTGGATGTAGGCTTCCTGCTGGCCACCTTAGTGCTGGGGTCCTTAATGGGGTCCTTCACACCAGGGTCCTTACTGGGCTGGAGAGGCAGCTTCCCTTCCAACCAATGGGTTACCATGTCCCCTTTACCCTGAAGAGATAGGTTAGGGGTCAGTGGTTAAAGGTCAAGGTTGAGAGAGGTCAGGGGTTAAAGATCAAGGTTGAGAGAGGTCAGGGGTTAAAGATCAAGGTTGAGAGAGCTCAGTGGTTAAAGGTCAAGGTTGAGAGAGGTCAGTGGGTTAGACGTCAAGGTTGAGAGAGGTCAGTGGTTAAAGGTCAAGGTTGAGAGAGGTCAGGGGTTAAAGATCAAGGTTGAGCGAGGTTAGGAGTCGGGTTAGACGTCAAGGTTGAGAGAGGTCAGTGGTTAAAGGTCAAGGTTGAGAGAGGTTAGGGGTCGGGTTAGACGTCAAGGTTGAGAGAGGTTAGGGGTCGGGTTAGACGTCAAGGTTGAGAGAGGTCAGGGGTTAAAGATCAAGGTTGAGCGAGGTTAGGAGTCGGGTTAGACGTCAAGGTTGAGAGAGGTCAGTGGTTAAAGGTCAAGGTTGAGAGAGGTTAGGGGTCGGGTTAGACGTCAAGGTTGAGAGAGGTCAGTGGTTAAAGGTCAAGGTTGGATAAAATTATCTACTAAATGTCTTCAGGAAGTGGTCTTCACTTTTTTCCACATCTGTTACTTTCCAGCCTTATTCTGAAATCTATTAAATAAAACAATTTCCTCATCAATCTACACACAATACCCCATAATGACATCACAATACCCCATAATGACATCACAATACCCAATAATGACATCACAATACCCCATAATGACATCACAATACCCCATAATGACATAGTGAAAACAGTTTTTCTTATTTTATTGCAAATGTATAAAACATTTAAAACAGAAATACCATATTTGCATAAGTATTCAGACCCTTTGCTATGAGACTCGAAATTGAGCTCCTGTGCATCCTGTCTCCATTGACTATTCTTGAGATGTTTCTACAACTTGATTGCTCAGCTCAGTTGTCCTGAGTCTGCACGAGTCTGCCAGGACCTAGGATCAAGGGACACACTCAAGTTTTTTAACACTATATCTCTTGACACATTGATGAAAATAATAATGGCCTATAAACCTTCAAGCTGCATACTGGACCCTATTCCAACTAAACTACTGAAAGAGCTGCTTCCTGTGCTTGGCCCTCCTATGTTGAACATAATAAACGGCTCTCTATCCACCGGATGTGTACCAAACTCACTAAAATTGTCAGTAATAAAGCCTCTCTTGAAAAAGCCAAAAAGCCAAGCCACCTTGACCCAGAAAATATAAAAAACGATCGGCCTATATCGAATCTCCCCTCCTCTCCTCTCCTCTCTCCTCTCAGATTTAAAAAAAGAAGAAGCTGTTGTGCAGTAACTCACTGCCTTCCTGAAGACAAACAATGTATATGAAATGCTTTAGTCTGGTTCTAGACCCCATCATAGCACTGAGACTGCACTTGTGAAGGTGGTAAAATGGCCTTTTAATGGCTTCAGACCAAGGCTCTGCATCTGTCCTCGTGCTCCTAGACCTTAGTGCTGCTTTTGATACCATCGATCACCACATTCTTTTGGAGAGATTGGAAACCCAAATTGGTCAACACGGACAAGTTCTGGCCTGGTTTAGATCTTATCTGTTGGAAAGATATCAGTTTGTCTCTGTGGATGGTTTGTCCTCTGACAAATCAACTGTACATTTTGGTGTTCCTCAAGGCTCTGTTTTAGGACCACTATAGTTTTCACTAAATATTTTACCTCTTGGGGATGTTATTCGAAAACAAAATGTTAACTTTCACTGCTATGCGGATGACACACAACTGTACATTTCAATGAAACATGGTGAAGCCCCAAAATTGCCCTCGCTAGAAGCCTGTGTTTCAGACATCAGGAAGTGGATGGCTGCAAACGTTCTACTTTTAAACTCGGACAAAACAGAGATGCTTGTTCTAGGTCCCAAGAAACAAAGAGAAATTCTGTTGGATCTGACAATTAGTCTGATGGTTGTACAGTCGTCTCAAATAAAACTGTGAAGGACCTCGGCGTTACTCTGGACCCTGATCTCTCTTTTGAAGAACATATCAAGACTGTTTCAAGGACAGCTTTTTTCCATATACGTAACATTGCAAAAATCAGAAACTTTCTGTCCAAAAATGCAGAAAAATGTATCCATGCTTTGCAATGCTCTACTTTCCGGCTACCCGGATAAAGCACTAAATAAACTTCAGTTAGGGCTAAACACGGCTGCTAGAATCCTGACTAGAACCAAAAAAATTGATCATATTACTCCAGTGCTAGCCTCCCTACACTGGCTTCCTGTCAAAGCAAGAGCTGATTTCAAGGTATTACTGCTGACCTACAAAGCATTACATGGGCTTGCTCCTACCTATCTTGTCGATCTGGTCCTACCGTACATACCTACATGTACGCTACGGTCACAAGACGCAGGCCTCCTAATTGCCCCTAGAAATTCTAAACAAACAGCTGGAGGCAGGGCTTCTCCTATAGAGCTATATATAAGTCCTACAGTGCATGTCAGAGCAAAAACCAAGCCATGAGGCCGAAGGAATTGTCCGTAGAGCTCAGAGACAGGATTGTGTCGAGGCACAGATCTGGGGAAGGGTACCAAACAATGTCTGCAGCATTTAAGGTCTCCAAGAACACAGTGACCTCCATCATTCTAAAATGGAAGACGTTTGGAACCACCAAGACTCTTCCTAGAGCTGGCCGCCCGGCCAAACTGAACAATCGGGGGAGAAGAGAGGTAACCAAGAACCTGATGGTCACCCTGACAGAGCTCCAGAGTTCCTCTGTGGAGATGGGAGAAACTTCCAGAAGGACAACCATCTCTGCAGCACTCTACAAAACAGGCTTTTATGGTAGAGTGGCCAGACGGAAGCCACTACTCAGTAAAAGGCACATGATAGACCGCTTGGCGTTTTTCAAAAGTCACCTAAAGACTGCCAGACTATGAGAAACAAGATTCTCTGGTCTGATGAAACCAAGACTAAATTATATGTCCTGAGAAACTCCCCAAATACAGGTGTGCCAAGCTTGTAGCATCATACCCAAGAAGACTCCAGGCTGTAATCGCTGCCAAGCTTGTAGCGTCATACCCAAGAAGACTCAGGGCTGTAATCGCTGCCAAGCTTGTAGCGTCATACCCAGGAAGACTCAAGGCTGTAATCGCTGCCAAGCTTGTAGCGTCATACCCAGGAAGACTCAAGGCATTGCGAGCTCACAGAACAGGGCTCCGGGCAGCCAAGCGGAAATGGAGGAAAACTCGCCTCCCTGCGGACCTGGCATCCTTTCACTCCCTCCTCTCTACATTTTCCTCTTCTGTCTCTGCTGCTAAAGCCACTTTCTACCACTCTAAATTCCAAGCATCTGCCTCTAACCCTAGGAAGCTCTTTGCCACCTTCTCCTCCCTCCTGAATCCTCCTCCCCCCCTCCTCCCTCTCTGCAGATGACTTCGTCAACCATTTTGAAAAGAAGGTCGACGACATCCGATCCTCGTTTGCTAAGTCAAACGACACCGCTGGTTCTGCTCACACTGCTCTACCCTGTGCTCTGACCTCTTTCTCCCCTCTCTCTCCAGATGAAATCTCGCATCTTGTGACGGCCGGCCGCCCAACAACCTGCCCGCTTGACCCTATCCCCTCCTCTCTTCTCCAGACCATTTCCGGAGACCTTCTCCCTTACCTCACCTCGCTCATCAACTCATCCCTGACCGCTGGCTACGTCCCTTCCATCTTCAAGAGAGCGAGAGTTGCACCCCTTCTGAAAAAACCTACACTCGATCCCTCCGATGTCAACAACTACAGACCAGTATCCCTTCTTTCTTTTCTCTCAAAACTCTTGAACGTGCCGTCCTTGGCCAGCTCTCCCGCTATCTCTCTCAGAATGACCTTCTTGATCCAAATCAGTCAGGTTTCAAGACTAGTCATTCAACTGAGACTGCTCTTCTCTGTATCACGGAGGCGCTCCGCACTGCTAAAGCTAACTCTCTCTCCTCTGCTCTCATCCTTCTAGACCTATCGGCTGCCTTCGATACTGTGAACCATCAGATCCTCCTCTCCACCCTCTCCGAGTTGGGCATCTCCGGCGCGGCCCACGCTTGGATTGCGTCCTACCTGACAGGTCGCTCCTACCAGGTGGCGTGGCGAGAATCTGTCTCCTCACCACGCGCTCTCACCACTGGTGTCCCCCAGGGCTCTGTTCTAGGCCCTCTCCTATTCTCGCTATACACCAAGTCACTTGGCTCTGTCATAACCTCACATGGTCTCTCCTATCATTGCTATGCAGACGACACACAATTAATCTCCTCCTTTCCCCTTCTGATGACCAGGTGGCGAATCGCATCTCTGCATGTCTGGCAGACATATCAGTGTGGATGACGGATCACCACCTCAAGCTGAACCTCGGCAAGACGGAGCTGCTCTTCCTCCCGGGGAAGGACTGCCCGTTCCATGATCTCGCCATCACGGTTGACAACTCCATTGTGTCCTCCTCCCAGAGCGCTAAGAACCTTGGCGTGATCCTGGACAACACCCTGTCGTTCTCAACTAACATCAAGGCGGTGGCCCGTTCCTGTAGGTTCATGCTCTACAACATCCGCAGAGTACGACCCTGCCTCACACAGGAAGCGGCGCAGGTCCTAATCCAGGCACTTGTCATCTCCCGTCTGGATTACTGCAACTCGCTGTTGGCTGGGCTCCCTGCCTGTGCCATCAACCCCCTACAACTCATCCAGAGCGCCGCAGCCCGTCTGGTGTTCAACCTTCCCAAGTTCTCTCACGTCACCCCGCTCCTCCGCTCTCTCCACTGGCTTCCAGTTGAAGCTCGCATCCGCTACAAGACCATGGTGCTTGCCTACGGAGCTGTGAGGGGAACGGCACCTCAGTACCTCCAGGCTCTGATCAGGCCCTACACCCAAACAAGGGCACTGCGCTCATCCACCTCTGGCCTGCTCGCCTCCCTACCACTGAGGAAGTACAGTTCCCGCTCAGCCCAGTCAAAACTGTTCGCTGCTCTGGCCCCCAATGGTGGAACAAACTCCCTCACGACGCCAGGACAGCGGAGTCAATTACCACCTTCCGGAGACACCTGAAACCCCACCTCTTTAAGGAATACCTAGGATAGGATAAAGTAATCCTTCTCACCCCCCTTAAAATGATTTAGATGCACTATTGTAAAGTGGCTGTTCCACTGGATGTCATAAGGTGAATGCACCAATTTGTAAGTCGCTCTGGATAAGAGCGTCTGCTAAATGACTTAAATGTAAATGTAAATGTAATCGCTGCCAAAGGTGATTCAACAAAGCACTGAGTAAAGGGTCTGAATACTTATCTAAATGTGATATAAAAACCCAAATCTTTTTTGTAAAAGTATTTTTTATTTGTAACACATTTGCAAAACATTTCTAAAAACGTATTTTTGCTTTGTCATTAAGGGGCATTGTGATGTCATTAAGGGGTATTGTGATGTCATTATGGGATACTGTGTGGAGATTGATGAGGGAAAAAATTATGTAATCCATTTTAAGAATAAGGCTGTAACGTAACAAAATGTTTAAAAAGTCAAGGGGTCTGAATGCTTTCCGAATGCAGTGCATCTATCCTGTTTATATCCTGTATGCTTCCTGTAAATATCCTGTATATATCCTGTATGTATCCTGTATATATCTTGTATATATCCTGTATATATCCTGTATGTATCCTGTATATATCCTGTATGTATTCTGTATATATCCTGTATATCCTGTATATATCCTGTATATATAACACACCTGGACTTATATATCCTGTTTATAACCTGTATGTATCCTGTATATCTCCTGTATATATCCTGTATATATCCTGTATATAACCTGTATATCCTGTATATATCCTGTATGTATCCTGTATATATCTTGTATATATCCTGTTTATATCCTGTATGCTTCCTGTAAATATCCTGTTTATATCCTGTATGCTTCCTGTATATATCCTGTATATATCCTGTATGTATCCTGTATATATCCTGTATATATCCTGTATATATCCTGTATGTATCCTGTATATATCCTGTATGTATCCTGTATATATCCTGTATGTATCCTGTATATATCCTGTATGTATCCTGTATATATCCTGTATATATCCTGTATATATCCTGTATATATCCTGTATATATCCTGTATGTATCCTGTATATATCCTGTATATATCCTGTATATATCCTGTATATATCCTGTATATATCCTGTATGTATTCTGTATATATCCTGTATATCCTGTATATATCCTGTATATAGAACACACCTTGACTTATATATCCTGTATGTATCCTGTATATATCCTGTATATATCCTGTATATATCCTGTATGTATCCTGTATATATCCTGTATATATCCTGTATATATCCTGTATATATCCTGTATATCCTGTATATATCCTGTATATAGAACACACCTTGACTTATATATCCTGTATGTATCCTGTATATATCCTGTATATATCCTGTATATATCCTGTATATATCCTGTATATATCCTGTATATATCCTGTATGTATCCTGTATATATCCTGTATATATCCTGTATATCCTGTATATCCTGTATATCCTGTATGTATCCTGTATATATCCTGTATATATCCTGTATGTATCCTGTATATATTCTGTATATCCTGTATATATCCTGTATATATCCTGTATATATTCTGTATATCCTGTATGTATCCTGTATATATCCTGTATATATCCTGTATATATCCTGTATATAGAACACACCTTGACTTGCAGCATCCCTCTACATTGCAGCAGGTATCCTCCTATCTCCTCTAGGAGGTAGAATGTACTGGAGCTGACCTGAATCTTGAGGGCTGTATGGGGAGAGACCAACCGCTTCCTTAGCATTAGCTTCTACAGTCACTGCCATAGAGATACTATGGTACCAGTGGAATTACTTCCTTAGCATTAGCTTCCACTTTCACGGTGATAGAGATTGTCTATTTACTTTTATAAACTGGGTGGTTCGAGCCCTGAATGCTGATTGGCTGACAGCCGTGGTATATCAGACCGTATACCATAGGTATGACAAAACATGCAAGGAATACTATAATATTTATACCTCACGGGTATGATAAAACATGTATTTTTACTGCTCTAATTACGTTGGTAACCAGTTTATAATAGCAATGAGGCACCTCTGGGGTTTGTGGTATATGGTCAATATACCACGACTAAGGGCTGTGTCCAGGCACTCCACGTTGCGTCGTGCTTCAGAACAGCCCTTTGATGTGGTATATTGGTCATACACCACACCCACTTTTGCCTGATTGCTTAAATAAACTATCTCTGAGACCGTATTGATCCTGTGGAAGTACTTCCTTAGCGTTAGCATCAACTCTCACTGTATTGTCACTTTGGAATCACTTCCTTAGCATTACCATCTAAAGTCACATTGGAAAAACACTTCCTTAGCATTAGCATCAACTCTTACTGCCATAAAGATCCTATGTTGCCTATGGGAACACTTCCTTAGCATGATTACCTTCGCTGGTGGACTCCATCCTAGAGGAGGTGTTGACTGTGTCTCCAAACAGACAATAGCGAGGCATCTTGGTCCCGACCACACCGGCTACCACTGGACCTGCAGGGAGGGAGGGGGGGGGCAAGAGGGTGGGTGTGTGTTACCTGAGTGTATCCCGATCTGTAGGTGTGGTGTGTGTGTGTGTGTGTGTGTGTGTGTGTGTGTGTGTGTGTGTGTGTGTTGTGTGTGTGTGTACCTGAGTGTATCCTGGCCCATATCTGTAGTTGTGTGTGTGTGTGTTACCTGAGTGTATCCCGTATCTGTGTGTGTGTGTGTGTGTGTGTGTGTGTGTGTGTGTGTGTGTGTGTGTGTGTGTGTGTGTGTGTGTGTGTGTGTGTGTGTGTGTGTGTGTGTGTGTGTGTGTGTGTGTGTGTGTGTGTGTTACCTGTGTGTATCCCAGTGTGTATGTGTGTTGTGTGTGTGTGTGTGTGTACCTGAGTGTATCCCGGCCCGTATCTGTAGTTGAGTGTTGGGTTTGTGTGGTATCCTGAAGGTCCGACACACACCGACCAGGTCCAGAGCCATGCTGGAGATCTCTGCTGCATGCTGGATCCCGTTCTCCCTGGGTATCCCAGACACCACCATGTCTACACACACACACATTGGTATTCAGTCATCTGCATGCTAGATCCCATCCTCCCTGGGTATCCCAGACACCACCATGTCTACACACACACACATTGGTATTCAGTCATCTGCATGCTAGATCCCATCCTCCCTGGGTATCCCAGACACCACCATGTCTACACACACACACATTGGTATTCAGTCATCTGCATGCTAGATCCCATCCTCCCTGGGTATCCCACATTAACATCACACAGATATACTGGGAGTTTTACTGTAACCACGGTGATATACTCACAGGCATCCCCTATGGTCTCCACCTTGTAAACGTCATAGTTGTCAATGATGTCATCAAAAGTCGTGTAGAGTTTATTGAGGAAGTCGACCACTTGGTAAGGAGTACTGGTGCTGGAGAGGTGGGTGAACCCTACGATGTCACTACGATGTCACTACACACACACACGCACGCACGCACGCACGCACGCACGCACCCTACACACACACACACACACACACACACACACACACACACACACACACTGAGTGCTGGTGCTGGACTGGTGGGTGAACCCTGCTATGTTACTACATACAGTATAGAGAGAATCATAGGAAAGGTAAGAATTAGATTTAGGATTAGGATTAGAGATAGATAGAGTTAGATTTAGAGATAGAGTTAGGATTAGAGATAGAGTTAGGATTAGAGATGGAGTTAGGGTTAGGATTAGAGATGGAGTTAGGATTAGAGATGGAGTTAGGGTTAGGATTAGAGATGGAGTTAGGATTAGAGATGGAGTTAGGATTAGAGATGGAGTTAGGGTTAGGATTAGAGATGGAGTTAGGATTAGAGATGGAGTTAGGATTAGAGATGGAGTTAGGGTTAGAGATGGAGTTAGGGTTAGGATTAGAGATGGAGTTAGGGTTAGGATTAGAGATGGAGTTAGGATTAGAGATGGAGTTAGGGTTAGGATTAGAGATGGAGTTAGGATTAGAGATGGAGTTAGGGTCAGAGATGGAGTTAGGATTAGAGATGGAGTTAGGGTTAGGATTAGAGATGGAGTTAGGATTAGAGATGGAGTTAGGGTCAGGATTAGAGATGGAGTTAGGATTAGAGATGGAATTAGGGTTAGGATTAGAGATGGAGTTAGGGTTAGGATTAGAGATGGAGTTAGGATTAGAGATGGAGTTAGGGTTAGGATTAGAGATGGAGTTAGGGTTAGAGATGGAGTTAGGGTTAGAGATGGAGTTAGGGTTAGAGATGGAGTTAGGGTTAGGATTAGAGATGGAGTTAGGGTTAGGATTAGAGATGGAGTTAGGATTAGAGATAGAGTCAGGATTAGAGATGGAGTTAGGGTTAGGATTAGAGATGGAGTTAGGGTTAAGATTAGAGATATAGTCAGGATTAGAGATAGGGTTAGATTTAGAGTTAGATTTAGAGTTAGGATTAGAGATATAGTTAGCCTCGGTCCTCAATTCTAGCCTCTGTCTGTCTGTCTGTCTGTCTGTCTGTCTGTCTGTCTGTCTGTCTGTCTGTCTGTCTGTCTGTCTGTCTGTCTGTCTGTCTGTCTGTCCCCTCTCTCTCTCACCCCTTTCCCTCTCTGTCTCCCCCTTCCCTTCCTTCATTATCTCTCTCACCTGAAGAAGACAGTAGCGCTCACATAACTCTGGGCCTGCAATGGTTTCCCCTGCCTCAGATCGTCAGCTACCTGCTTCGGGAGCATACCTGCACACACACACACGCACGCACACACACACACACACACACACACACACACACACACACACACACACACACACACACACACACACACACACACACACACACACACACACACACACACACACACACACACACACACACACACACACACACACACACACACACACACACACAGAGAGATAGAGGCACATTTGTTTCACTCGTACTACCACACTATCAATGAGCAACAGAGGAAAAAACTCTCCCCAAAATGGCTTCCACTCAATGGGGAATAATAACAGATTAGATCCAATCCTAATCCTGGCGTCCGTACTGTAGAGCAGTCGGTCAGTCTTCTGTTTCTCATGCATCAGGTCCTGGGTCCTCTCTGCTACCAGGACCTCCAGGTGCTTACTGTATTTCTCCATCTACACACACACACACACACACACACACACACACACACACACACACACACACACACACACACACACACACACACACACACACACACACACACACACACACACACACACACACACACACACACACACACACACACACACACACACACACACACACACACACACACACACACACACACAGGTTGAAAGGGTTGTTTCGTGGTTGCGATCGGGGTTAGTTTGTTGTAACATTGAGTTTCTGATAACATTTGAAAAGGTTGCTACTGGGTTGTGCGAACGTCTTTGTAACATCGTGTGAGGGTTGTTTTAAAGTTGTGTAAACGTTGCTGTAATGTTGTCTCTAGGTCGTACCAGGTTCATCATCATGTCCACAGGGCTAACTTTATTGGGGTTGATCCGGTAGACGAACTTCCTGATCTGCTCGAAGGTGGGCCGGTGGACTGGGTTATGAGACCGGCACCTTCTGATGAGCTACGGCAACACGGAGGGGACACACAACTCACACAACTCACACAGTCATCTATATCAGACACTCGGGGAATAAACCTCCTTAATTCCATGTACTCTGCAGGACACACACACACCCTTCCCCTCCGTACCTCGACGTACTCTGCAGGACACACACACACACACACCCTCCGTACCTCGACGTACTCTGCAGGACACACACACACACACACCCTCCGTACCTCGACGTACTCTGCAGGACACACACACACACACACCCTCCGTACCTCAACGTACTCTGCGGGACAGGGACAGGTGTTGTCGGCCTTGCCGGAGATTAGTTCTGGGAGTGGGGGGCACCAAGCACTCTCGAGAGAACTGTCCTCAACCTGGGGAGGGAGAGAGAGAGGGAGAGGGGGAGGGGGAGGGAAAGAGAGGGAGAGCGGAGAGGGAGGGAGGGGGAGAGGGGGGGGGAGAGGGGAGGGGGAGAGGTGGGGAGGAAGAAAGAGAGGGGAGGGGAGGGGAGAAAGAGAGAGGGGGAGAGGAGAGGGGAGAGGGCAGAGAGGGAGGGAGGGGGAAGGGGAGGGAAAGAGAGAGGGGAGAGGGAGAAAGAGAGAGGGGGAGAGAGAGAGCGGAGAGGGAGGGAGGGGGAAGGGAGGAAGTTAGGGGGTGGGAGGGAAAGAGATGGTGAAAAAACATCTAACTAATGGTTCATAGAAAGGAACTTTGTATGAATGGAGGGTGATTGGAGGGTGATTGGAGGGTGAATGGAGGGTGAATGGATGGTGAAAGGAGGGTGAATGGCTGGTGAATGGGGGGTGAATGGAGGGTGAATGGATGTGGAATGGAGGGTGAATGGAGGGTGAATGGAGGGTGAATGGAGGGTGAATGGGGGGTGAATGGAGGGTGAATGGGGGGTAAATGGAGGGTGAATGGAGGGTGATTGGAGGGTGATTGGAGGGTGAATGGGGGTGAATGGAGGGTGAATGGAGGGTGAATGGAGGGTGAATGGGGGGTGATTGGAGGGTAAATGGGGGGTGAATGGAGGGTGATTGGAGGGTGAATGGATGTGGAATGGAGGGTGAATGCAGGGTGAATGGAGGGTGAATGGGGGTGAATGGAGGGTGAATGGAGGGTGAATGGGGGGTGAATGGAGGGTGAATGGAGGGTGAATGGAGGGTGAAAGGAGGGTGAATGGGGGTGAATGGAGGGTGAATGGATGTGGAATGGAGGGTGAATGCAGGGTGAAGGGGGTGAATGAAGGGTGAATGGAGGTTGAATGGAGGGTGCATGGGGGGTGAATGGGGGGTGAATGGAGGGGGAATGGGGGGTGAATGGAGGGTGAATGAGGGGTGAATGGAGGGTGAATGGGGGTGAATGGGGGTGAATGGAGGGTGAATGGGGGTGAATGGAGGGTGAATGGAGGGTGAATGGGGGGTGGATGGAGGGTGATTGGAGGGTGATTGGAGGGTGAATGGATGGTGAATGGAGGGGGAATGGGGGTGAATGGATGGTGTGAATGGATGGTGAATGCAGGGTGAATGGGGGGTGAATGAAGGGTGAATGGAGGTTGAATGGAGGGTGCATGGGGGGTGAATGGAGGGTGAATGGGGGTGAATGGATGGTGAATGGAGGGGGAATGGGGGTGAATGGATGGTGAATGGGGGTGAATGGAGGGTGAATGGGGGTGAATGGGGGTGAATGGAGGGTGAATGGGGGTGAATGGAGGGTGAATGGAGGGTGAATGGGGGTGGATGGAGGGTGATTGGAGGGTGATTGGAGGGTGAATGGATGGTGAATGGAGGGGGAATGGGGGTGAATGGATGGTGTGAATGGATGGTGAATGGGGGTGAATGGAGGGTGAATGGGGGGTGAATGGGGGGGTGAATGGAGGGTGAATGGGGGGGGTGAATGGAGGGTGAATGGGGGTGAATGGAGGGTGAATGGGGGAATGGAGGG